>NW_015161971.1:0-22656 GCF_001447785.1 Gekko japonicus | reverse complement strand
CCCGGCGGGGCGCCCCAAAAAACTCCTCCATGGGGCTGCGGCGGGGCGGGGGAGGGCGGGGCGCGGCGCGGCCGCGGGCCCTCATTGGTCGCCTAGGCGACGTCGCTCGCGCTCGCCTCGCCCGCCGCGTCATCGCGCGCCCTCATTGGCGGGCGGGCGGCCGCGGTCGCTAAGGGGAGGGGGAGGGTTGCCAACGGCCGGCGCCACGCGCGGAGGCGCTGCGGTTGGCGCTGGGGCGCATGCGCGGGAGGAGAAACCCCCCCCTACACACTCCTGCTAGACTTTAGGACCACACACTTGGAACGCGATCCCGGATGGAGTTACGCCGCTCTGAATCCGTTGGCTTCCATGGATGCCGGAAGCTGTAACTCTGCTTAGGATCACGCTGCGGCAGCGCGATCCCGAACAGATTTACGCCGCTCTATACCCATTGGCTTCGATGGATGCCGAAAGGTGTAAAAACTCTGTTTAGGATCGCGCTGTCATTGCTGCCGTTTGTAGCGCGATCCCAACCGGAGTTATGTCGCTCTAAAACCCATCGCTTCCACGGGTGCCGAAAGGTTGAACTCTGTTTGGGACCGCGCATTTAAATGTCCGCCCTTGCGGCGCAATCCCGAATGGAGTTACGCCGCTCTAAACCCATCGGCTTCGCTGGCCTCTGAAAACTGTCGCTCTGTTTAGGATTGCGCCGTTAATTTGGGCTGCCGGAGCGAGCAGGGAGAATTTTTATGGCTCTCACCGAGGGAGGGCGATTTTGCAACAAATGCTTGCAAATTAATCTTTCCCCCCATTCCGGATAATCCCAGAGGGGTAACCCTGTTAAAGTAAAGGTAAAGGTTCCCTTGCTCGAAAGCCAGTCGAATCCGACTCTAGGGTTGCGGTGCTCATCTCCGTTTCCGAGCCGAAGAGCCAGCGCTGTCCGAAGACGTTTCCGTGGTCATGTGGCCAGCATGACTAAACACCAAGGCGCACGGAACGCTGTTCCCTTCCCACCGAAGTGGTCCCTATTTATCTACTTTCAATGTCTTGCTTTCGAACTGCTAGGTTGGCAGGAGCTGGAACTAGAGACAGGAGCTCACCCCGTCTTGCGGCACCCGGGTCTCGAACTGCTGAACTCCTGACCTTCCACAGCCCCTGTTAGGGGATGCACTAAAAGGAAGGACAGGATTGCCCATTGGAAACAATGGGAGAGGCTTGAAGGCCCATTGGAAATAATAGGAGACCGGAATGCCAGTTGACTTCCATGGACTCCCTTGAAATACATTACAGTACAAGTACAGTTGCAATAAAAATGTGGACGGCATCACTGATAAAGTTAACAGAAATAAAAGGAACGTCGTACATTTTGGGTTCGAAGCTAAGCCAATTTTAGAAGCCCTATCAGACAGAAAATTCATCTCAGCATCCTGGGATAACTATGTCAAATGGTTGTGAGGACTTATTTATGGTTCAACTAAATTATAGTAAGCAGGCTTTAGTAAAACTTGATTTGTGGGTAGTACTTTGTGTTTAACATGGTTAGATATATCATTGAATGTCTACAGATAATCTTGATGGCAAGAAGACACTTGGTTGTATCTAAAGCAACAAACAGTACAGGCATCAATTACAAATTGAGGCTAAAACAAGTTACTTTGTTCAAAGGTTTATTGAAGAATGTATCATTCTTTAAAGCTTACATATTTTTTTTTTGTAATTAGTGTATTGGTTTGAATGTTTTTTAACTTTTCTTATGACCTTTATGTACATTTTTAGTGTTATATGTAATTGGTAGTTATGACTTCTCAAAACTTTTTAATTCTACCAATAAAATGTAAATGAAGGGGAAAAAAATGTGGACGGCAACGGCCGCGGGGTTCGTGGCGAAAGGTTCCCCTTTACCTGAGCCCTGGGGTGGTGTCCTTCAACTGCTACCGGCAAATTCCGCCTCTCGCGTGTGATGTCCGAGCGACATCACACGCGAGAGGTCATCCGGCCCCCCCCAGGTCCTTGGCCTGCCAGCCCCCTTCTCAAAGGTACGGGGAGGCCTGGATACCCTTCCTCACTTTCCCTCCAAAGGCCTCGAAACCCATGTCCCCTTGTCCAAGTTCTGCCCAGGGGGCCTCCAACTTCCCCTGCACTTCTGATGCCCTTTTATGGCTCATGGGGAGTGGGGTGGGTCGTCCTCCGGAGACCAGACCAGCAGCATCTCTGGTCTGGCTGCAGTTGCTGGCCACAAAGCTGGTCCTCTGCCACAGGTCAGGCTGGCAACCTGAAGGAATGGGGGGGACTCTGGTTGTCAGCCTCCAGCTGGGGTTAGTCTTCACGTGTCCAGACTCCAGAGGTCAGTTCACCTGAGGGGGGCCAGGCCCTCCCAGCAACCAGTGGGGGACAGGGGATGGCATTGCCAGCTCCAGGTGGGGAAAGTCTTGGGGATTTGGGGACAGGCGGGGGCCTCAGTGGGGGGCAATGTCCTAGAGTCCGCCCCTCCCCCAAAGCATCCATTTCCTGCAGGGGAAACGGATCTCTGTCCTTTGGGGATGAGCTGTCATCCTGGCCGGTCCCCAGGTCCCACCTGGGGGTTGGCATCCCTTGTTCCCCTGCAGGAAACAGCCCTTTTAGAAGGTGGGCTCTGTGGCATGATGCCCTGCGGCTCAGGTCCCTTGCTTCCCCAGACGTTGCCCTCTCCAGGCTCAACCCCTAAATCTCCAGGAATTTCCAAGCCTGGACTTGGCAACCATAGTGCCAAGTGGTCTAACAGGCGGAAAGGGGCTGTTGAAGTTTTTCTTGGCCTGGAGCTCGATAACACCCCCTCATAAATGTTGCAGCTCAGGGGACATATTTGGAGGGTCGTTTTTAACCCTGACCACCCCAGCCTTCTGGCCCTTGTTCCTGTGATTATTGAGGGGGGAAATGCCTTTGCTGGCCTTCCACGGCACCGGCTGGAGGCGGCCATTGGAGGGTGTTAAGTCGCTTGCTTAACAAAATAATCGGAGAGTGATTCAGCAAGAACACAACTTTATTCTTCAACCCGAACACAACTCCAACACGGATCAACATCTGATCGCCAGAACAGCCTTTACATTGCAGCTGACCTGCTTTTAAACATTCCCGGCGAATGTAGCCACACCCACTCTACAAATACCAACCTATGAGGTTGCAGAGATAAGGTCCAATCACATTAGTTCCCGCTCAGGGAGCTTGCTTGGATTGGCTTGTTACTTCCTGGGCTAGCAATACTATTGGATGGATTTGGATCCTAGCCCAGGACTAAGCTTAACATTATAGTTCAGTTAGATGTTTCACCATATGTCATGCATTCAAGGCAGCTTTGAATACACTACAGGGGGAAGGTTCCAGATTCAGATGGGTGGATGCTGGTTGCCGCGGTTCCCTGCGCAGGACTCTGAAGACCATCGGAGGGTGTCGGGAGCTCGAGGGAGGCAGACCTTGCTTGGTTCAGCTCCATTCTCTTGTGCCCATGGGCGTTTGTGGCCTGGAAGTCATTCCACTCCATGGACTGTCATTCCAGTCCCTGAACACTCCTGCTACACCCTGGGCCTGTCATTCCACTCTGTGGTCTCTCGTTCCAGTCCCAGAACACTCCTGCTTCACCCTGGCTGTCATTTTACTCCGTGGTCTCATTCCAGTCCCTGAACACTCCTGCCACACCTTGGGGCTGTCATTCCACTCCGTTGTCTCTCATTCCAGCCCCTGAACACTTCTGTTAGTCCCAGGGGCTGTCATTCTACTCTGGGGCCTGTCATTCCAGTTCCAGAACACTCCTGCCACCCCCAGGGGCTTTTATTTCACTCCATGGTCTCTCATTCCAGACCCTTAACACTTCTGTTACTCCTAGGGGCTGTCACTCCACTCTGTGGTTTCTCATTTCATCCCCAGAGTAGTGTATTTGGGCCCAGAGACCCTAATGGAAAATTCATTCCACATTTTTATTGCAACTCTACTTGTACTGTAATGTATTTCAGTGGAGCCCATGCAAGTCAATTGGCATTACTGTCTCCCATTATTTCCATGGGCCTTCAAGCGTCTCCCATTGTTTCCAATGAGCAATCCTGTCCTTCCTTTTAGTACATCCCCCTTTTAGTCTGGTGTAGCCAACTAAAACAAAGGAACAAAGTTTGAGTCCAGGGGCACCTTTCAGACCAACAAAGTTTTATTCATGGTATAAGCTTTCATGTGCACGGGCACTTCCTCAGTCACTAATTCCACTTGTTTATCTTGTCTTCAGAACACTGGGAATGTTAGAGAACACTGGGTCCCTTCCTGGGTTCACATGTGGAGAGCTAGCTGATAAGGGCTGCGAATCACATTAAACTTCTCTCTCGGCGGCCTTGCAACTTCTAAGTAGCAATCCATTCTTTTTTTTTTTAATAAAGGCTTTATTGACTCTCCTAAAAAGGAGAGGTATTTCGCTTAAGTAGAAAAATGGGGAGGGTATATAGTATATAGTGGGAGAAAGAGAAAGCTGAGTGATGTATTAACTTGTAAATTAGTCTGTTAGTAATGTCCAAATTATCTTCTTAGGCTTCTTCTGTGTGCAGTCAAACTTCTTTCTTCAAACCAGTTAAAGGTGTTATCTATGTTAGTGTATTAGTAGTGTTCATTCGATGCTCTGTTAGTTAAAGTTTCCTCGAGGCGCATTCAGAACCGCTCCTTCGCGTGCTGGCTTCTTTTAAATTCCCAATTTCATGGAGGAGCTTCTTCTGTTTCCCTCTCTCCGGCTTTTCCAGTCCTCCTTCGGGTCGCTGTTAACGCTGTTAACGCTTTCAGTTCATATGCTGTAAATTCTCACTCTTTCATGCCCTTTCAGAAGATCTCTAGCTTTGAGAATGGATTTTCTTTTTTTTGAATTCCGGTTTCGCTTTTAAACGCTGCCATTCTCTTCACTGGATCTTCCTCCGCAACTGTTGACTTTTAAAAGCGCTTGTAAGACACTTTCTCGCTGTCACAGTTCAACTTTTCTCACAGTTCCCCGTCGGACTCACAGCTTTAAACAATCCAAGCATTAATCAGCCGGCTCTCACAAAAAAGCAAACGCCCAGACCGGAAGTTCCTCCCTTCTTCTCCGCTTGTCCTTTACCAGCTCCGACATCTTGTTATTTTTGTTTACTTTTAATAAAGTTCTTAAAACGCGCTCCAGAGAAACAGAAATTTTTCTCGCTTTACTTCAAATGCATCAAAAGAAATCACCACTATTCACACAGTCCATTCCTCCCCTTTTTTCTCTCGCTAATGAAGTTAGAGGGTTCACCTCCTCGTCTTTTCCGCTGAGGGGGGGGGGGGGCGCTCTTAGTTCTTTTTTCCGCGCATTTGACAACTCACGGTTTAGCCAATCTTTTCTTTTTCTTTTTTCATTTCATCGGTTGTTCGCTTTATCACTCGGTGACGTCTGATGGCTCCGCTAAACCCCGTGCGGGGTTGCTCACGCAGCAAGGTCCATTGGGGCAGGGCATGGCTAGAGCCTCAATTTCCAACCGCTTGGCCGAGAAAGAGGCTCCCCCCTAGTGCGCCCTAATGCGCCCCGGATCCGAGCTCCTCTCCTGAGGTGCTCGCGCGAATTCCCTCCTCCACCGTGGGTGGGCGAGACGCCCTCGGGAGCGACCCGAGGATGCGTCCGCCATTCGCGGGAGCCAAACCGGAAGCCCTAAGTAGCAATCCATTCTTATTGCATCCTAATTCCTTCAACAGAGGCTTTTAAGGACATAAGGACATAAGAACATAAGAGAAGCCAATGTTGGATCAGGCCAATGGCCCATCTAGTCCAACACTCTGTGTCACACAGTGGCCAAAAACACCAGGGGCCCTCAGGAGGTCCAGCAGTGGGGCCAGGACCCTAGGAGCCCTCCCACTGTTGCCCCCCCCAGCACCAAGAATACAGAGCATCCCTTGCCCCAAACAAAAGAACGTAAGAGGAGCCAATGTTGGATCAGGTCAGTGGCCCCTCCAGTCCAACACTCTGTGTCACACAGTGGCCCAAAACACCAGGGGCCCTCAGGAGGTCCAGCAGTGGGGCCAGGACACCAGGAGCCCTCCCAGTGTTGCCCTCCCCACCAAGCACCATACTATAAAATTATACTAAGAACAAGTGTAGTAACGTGCCCCATTTCGTGTTCTTTAGGAGAAGAAGAAATTGGATTTATACCCTGCCCTTCACTTCCCAAAGGAGTCTCAGAGGAGCTTGCAGTCTCCTTTCCCTTCCTTACAACAGACACCCTGATGAAGAAGAGGAAGAGGAGATTGGATTTATACCTCGCCCTTCACTACCCGAAGGAGTCTCAGAGCAGCTTCCAATCTCCTTTCCCTCCCCCTCCCCACAACAGACACCCTGGGAGGGAGGTGGGGCTGAGAGAGCTTCTTTCAAGAACTCCTGAGAGAGCAGCTCTGAGAGAACTTGTGACTGACCCAAGGTCACACAAGCAGCTGCATGTGGAGGAGTGGGGAATCAGTTTCGCAGGGCCTGCAAGACGGAGCTCTTCCACCAGGCTTTCAACTAGGAGCCGCCCCACCACTACCATCAACATCTGTGGTAACGGGCTGGCCCCAGTTTGGAGATCGAGCCATACCTTTGCGTGATGCTGGAAGATCATTGAGTCCGAAATCTTGCTTATTACGCCATATAGCACGCCATTTTAATTAACGAAGGAATGACTACTGTTAGCACCTTGATTATTCGCTTCTTCTAAAATGTCTTAAATGTTTTATGTGGATTTTATGGTACGTTGTGCCGATTAATGTAAGCTGCCCTGATCCTGTTCGCGGGGAGGGCGGGATGTAAATGGAAGTAATAAATAAATAAATAAACCCGGTTCTCCCAGATTAGAGTCCGCGCTCCTAACCTCTACACCAAACTGGCGCTTCTGCCCTTGCATTTCTCGAAAGCTTATGCTACAATAAATTTTGTTAGTCTTAAAGGTGTGACTGGGCTTTTTACTACTGAAGTGTTTTAATTGGAGTACACTGTCAACGGTTAAATATTGGAAGCAACTCCCCCAAAAATAATTTTGGCTGCTTTTACAAGCTTTGGAATAGGTGTTAACCATTCATTGCGCCTTCCTTGTGTATCTTTGAATAACTGGAAGCCTATACCTTTTGAGTAACTGTAAATTTATATCATTGGAATTTCATATGCTTTTTGTTCTTGTTCAGTCGCAGTCGAGTCCGACTCTTCGCGACCCCGTGGACCACATCACGCCAGGCCCTCCTGTCTTCCGTCGTGCTCCGGAGTCTGCTTAATTTCATGTTCGTTGCATCAATGACACTGTCTCACCATCTCACCCTTTGCCGTCCCCGTCTTCTTTGACCTTCAGTCTTTCCCAGCATCAGGGTCTTGTCCAGTGAGTGCTCCCTTCTTACGTGGTGGCCAAAGTAGTTGAGCTTCATCTTCAGTATCTGGCCTTCCAAGGAATAGTCAGGGTTGATTTCTTTTAGGATTCACTGATTCGATCTCCTTGCAGTCCGAGGGACTATCATATATGGTATATGATCAGGGGTCGTTTCGTAGAAAAAGAGGTGCAGGAGCTCATTAGCATCTCATTAGTATAACTTATTTGCATATGCCACAACCCCTGACATCACTGGAAGTGTGTCAGAAGGCAACACCCAACGCTCAGGCTCCACTGGACTGTTTTGGATTGCTAGCTATTGGCGGGGGTACGGGACGTGCGGATCTGTCCTCGCAGAGGAGGGAGAGCTTGTACCTGAATAAAACTTGGTCTTAAAGGTGCCACTGGACTGTTTTGGACTGGGGAGCTGGGGGGGGGAGCTCTGCAACTTACCTGGCTGCTTCTTGCTCTGACTGAGGGCTGCTGGGAGCAGGGGATGAGGCTTGTTGGATGTGCTCACCCCATGGGCTCTTTACTGCCGGAGCTCCGCTCCCGTGCGCTCCTGCAGGAAATGACCCCTGAACATGATAGTCATTCTAATAATCATTATGCAGTAAACATTTTGCGCATGGTGTTGCTTTGTTACTTGTAATCTTTCCATGCCGTGTGTTCCCAGTTTTGCTCGCTTCCCACCTGGAAGCTGGCAACGCAACACAGAGAGATTGTGTGTCAGTGGTGGGGAAATGCTGCTTTAAAAAATGGAACATTGGCACAGACCAGAGCAACAGAGTTGACTCAGGGCCAAAGAGAAACGCACAGCCTGCGCGCACCATGGGACAGGTGACGCCTCTTAGGAAATGAGCTGTTCATAGGTGTGGCACGACTCTTCAGAAGACAGAGAGCACTGTTCAGAGAGACAGAAAAAGAGAAGGGGGGGGGATGTTGGGTTTGCCCTGACTCTTTCATTGCGCAAAGCGAAAAATAGAGCTTCGGCTGCCACATCTGCTCGAAGCGTGGCCGCTGTCTGGCGTCAACAGCAGCATCTCTGTCCGGCGGCTTCCTTGGCAGGAATGCGCCAACAAAACATTCGGCTGCCCAAATTATCAGTGGAATTTCTGGTTCCTCTCGCCTTCGTAGGGAAGGCGTGGTTTGACTTGGGGGGTTATTCGAGGATGGGAAGAAAGTGGATTCCATTAACATGGGGTGTTGGAGGAGAGTTTTACGGATACTGCCTCACCGACCTCACAGGGTGTCTGTTGCGGGGAGGGGAAGGGAAAGGAGTTTGTCAGCCACTCTGAGACTCCTTTGGGTAGTGAAGTTGTTGTTCAGTCACACAGTCGAGTCCGACTCTTCGCGACCCCATGGACCAGATCACGCCAGGCCTTCTTGTCTTCCGCCGTCCTCTGAAGTTGGCTCAATTTCATGTTTGTTGCATCTATGACACTGTCCAACCATCTCATCCTTTGCCGTCCCCGTCTTCTTTGACCTTCAATCCTTCCCAGCATCAGGGTCTTCTCCAGTGAGTGCTCCCTTCTCATTAGGTGGCCAAAGTATTTGAGCTTCAGTTTCATTATCTGGCCTTCCAGGGAACAGTCAGGGTTGATTTCTTTGAGGATTGACTGATTTGTTCTTCTTGCAGTCCAAGGGACTCTCAAGAGTCTCCTCCAGCACCATAGTTCAAAAGCATCTATTCTTCGGCGCTCGGCCTTCCTTATCGTCCAACTCTCGCAGCCATACATGACTACTGGGAATACCATTGCTTTGACCATGCGGACTTTTGTTGGCAGGGTGATGTCTCTACTTTTTATCATGCTGTTTAGGTTCGCCATCGCTTTCCTCCCAAGGAGCAGGCGTCTTTTAATTTCATGGCTGCAGTCACAGTCTGCGGTGATCTGGGATCCCAGGAACGTGAAGTCTGTCACTACTTCCACGACTTCCCCTTCTATTTGCCAAGGAGTGATGGGGCTGGATGCCATGATCTTAGTTTTTTTGATGTTGAGCTTCAAGCCCACTTTTGCGCTCTCCTCTTTTACCCTTAGCAAGAGCCTCTTTACGTCCTCTTCACTTTCTGCCATTATGGGTAGTGAAGGGCGGGGTATAAATCCAATCTCTTCTCTTCTCCTTCTTCTACTGTGCACCACTGAAAAGACAAATGTGTGGGCTGTACATCAAATCAAACCTGAACTCTCTCCTAAAAGCTAAAATGATTAGACTATCATACTTTTGGTCTAATTGGTGACAAGAATCACTGAGAAAGACAATCATGCTAGGGAAAGTGGAAGGCAGCGGGAAAAGAGGAAGACCCAACAGGAGATAGATTGGCTCGATCAAAGGAGCCAAAAGGCCCTCAGTTTGTAGGACCTGAGCAAGGAGGAGAAGGAGATTGGATTTATACAGGGCTATTTTTGGGCAGGAACGCAGAGGAACGGAGTTCCGGCTGGCTCCCAAGTAGGCCACGCCCAGCAGGAACTCAGTAGCATAATAGGCCACACCCAACAGCAGAAACTCATTAGGATTGGCTACATTAGGGGTGTGTGGCCTAACATGCAAAGGAGTGGTGCTACAAAAAAGCCCTGGGTTTTGACAACAAACAAGGTAAACCGAATAAGAAGGGAAAGGTGGGTGTGGCTGGATGACCACACTTCTGGTAACATGGGGGTGCGGCCTAATGTGCTAATCAGATGTGCTGTCAGGGGTGTGGCTTAATATGCTAATGAGTTTCTGCTGTTGGGTGTGGCCTATTATGCTAATGAGTTCCTGCTGGGCTTTTTCTACAAAAAAACCTGGATTTATACCCCACCCTTCACTACCCGATGGAGTCTCAGAGCGGCTTACAATCTCCTTTTCTTTCCCCTCCCCACAACAGACACCCTGTGAGATTGGTGAAGCTGAGAGAGCTCTTTCCAGAACTGTACTTTCAAGGACAGCTCTTGTCAGAACTATGGCTTGCCCAAGGTCATCCAGCAGCTGCGAGTGGAGGAGTGGGGAATCAAACCCGGTTCTCCCAGATTAGAGTCCGCCCACTTAACCACGACACCAAACTGGTGTATAAGAGGAGGAGGAAGAAGAGGAGGAGAAAGAGGAGATTTAATTTTATACCCCGCCCTTCACTACCCGAAGGAGTCTCAGAAAGGCTTGAAATCCCTCCCCCTCCCCACGACAGACACCCTGTGAGGTAGGTGGGGCTGAGAGAGCCTCTTTCAAGAACTCGTGAGAGAACAGCTCTGATGAACTGTGACTGACCCAAGGTCACCCAGCTGGCTGCATGTGGAGGAGTGGGGAATCAAACCCAGTTCTCCCAGATTAGAGTCTGCACTCTAACCACGACACCAACTATTAGGATGTTCTAGAGGTCATTCATTCATAGGGTCACCATAAGCCACACATATTTGATGACAGCATGAAAATAAGAGCGACTGTGGTGCTGTAATTACAGTGGTAGAGTAAGACCTTTGTGGGATCTGAGTTCACGTCCCCGTCCATACTTCGTGATCTTCAGCCTGTTGGTTCTCACCCTGGTGTACCTCATAGGCAATGCTCCCTCTAGGCTGTGGGGTCTTGTGAGCAAAAATTCTACTTTGTGAGCTACTTAAAGTTGTGAGCAAGCAATTTGGCTACTGCATAACTTAGTTCGCTCTGGAGCCATCCTTCCTGAGCTAAGACAAAAAATATGTGAGCCGGAGGCTAAAAAACTGTGAGCTAGCTCACATTACCTCAGCTTTGTGTGTAGTGGTTAAGTGCGCGGACTCTAATCTGGGAGGACCGGGTTTCATTCCCCACTCCTCCACTTGCACCTGCTGATGTGACCTTGGGTCAGTCACAAGCTCTGGCACAGCTGTTCCTGAAAGAGCAGCTTCTGTCAGAGTTCTCTCAGCCCCACCCACCTCAGAGGGTGTCTGTTGTGGGGAGGGAAAGGAGTTTGTAAGCTGCTCTGAGACTCCAAGTGAAGAGCAGGGTATAAATCCAATCTCCTCCTCCTCCTCCTCCTCCTCCTCTTCCTCTTCTTCTTCTTCTTCTTCGAGGGAACACTGCTCATAGGGGCATTGGGAAACAGTGTGGTGTAGTGGTTAGAGAACTAGACTGCAATCAGGGTGATGTGGTTTCAAATCCCCACTTGCCATGAAATTCACTGAATGAGCTTGGCCGGTCACCGTGTCTCAGCCTAACCTACCTCACAGGGTTGTTGTGATGATAAATTGGAAGTGGGGAGGGAGAAGAATGACATTATCTCCCCTGAACTTCTTGGTGTCATGCTTAATAACCTTTTGGAATTCATTACCTCAGGCGGATGATTGCCACTGTGTTTAAAAGCTATCCGTAGTTTGTCATGTGAGTTTCTGGTTTTAGTTTGGAGGGGAAATGATTCACTTCTTGTGGACATTGTTAGACCCTTCTAACATGCGCTGTTTGATGATCTCGCTGCCACATGCTGCAACAGTTGCCGTTTCTGCACATTCTTCAAGGGCAGCCACAGATATGGTATTTTTCAGGTTTGGGTATATTGAGCCCGGAAAATATCAGTATTTCCTGATATTCCTGAATCCCAATACCATTATAGTCAATGGCTCCCATAGGGTATAATGGAGAATAAAGCTGGGGGTATGTGGGGCTCTGTGGGGGGTGTTTTTTGAGGTAGAGGCACCAAATTTGCACCATAGCTTCTGGTGCCTCTCCTCAACCCCCCCCCAGTTTAAAAAAAAATGGAACCAGGGGTTCCAATTCTATGGGTCTCCAGAAAAGGTGACCCAATCCTCTATTGGTTTCAATGGAAAAAGGGCATTTAAAGGGATCGCAGTCCCTTTAAATGCCTTCTCCAAGCTGCGAGTGAACTACAAAACACCTCCAAGCGAGGAGTTCACCTGGAAGGCATTTAAAGGGGCCAAGAGCCCTTTAAATCCCCTTTAACTGTGACTCTCTGGTGGTGGTCCCAAAAAATCCCAGATATTTTCAGGACTTTTTGGGTCAGCCATTTTCGGATAGCCGAATAAATAGCCCACTCACTATTCGGCTGAAAAGAACCCGGAAAATACCAATATGATATTTTTCGGGGTTGGGGGGTTGGGTTCAGTTTAACCAAATGCACACCCCCAAATCAGAGCATGTGTGGTCAAACTGCACTTCTCAAGTTGAAACACCAACTGAAGTTGACTAAAAGCACTACCCATCACAGAGAATCCTCAGCACAGACAGCAAGTCCATCTATCTGCCTAGTACATTTCTAAATTCTGCCCTTCCTTTAAGGAGTTCTGGGCAGTATATATGGTTCATCCTCCACCATTTTCTCCTCACCACAATCCTGTGAGGTAGATTATGGTGAGAGTGACTAGAACACGGCCATGCAGAAAGCCACTGGCTGTACCCTATCATTGCCCTGATATGGTCTGTTTAAGACCTTTCAGAAATAATTTTTTTTTCTTGACTCAGGTAAAATTTACTGTTTGCAATTATTCCATGTTTCCCCCCAACAGGGACCCAAAGTGACTTACAACTTTCTCCTCTCCTATACTTTTATCCTCACACCGACCCTATGAGGTAGGCTAGGCTGAGAGTGCGTGACTGGACCAAGCTCACCCAACGAGCTTCCATGACAGAAGTAGGGATTCAAACCTGGGCCTCTCAGATCCTGCCTAACCTTGACGGCCCAGGCTAGCCCGATCTCATCAGACTTGGTAAGCGAAGCACGGAAGTCCAGGGTTGCTATGCAGAGGCAGGCAATGGCAAACCACCTGCGAAGTCTCTTGCCTTGAAAACCTTATGGGATCACCATGAGGAGTTGGTGGTGACTTGAAGGCACTTTCCACCACCTCGGATCCTAGTGTGATACTCAAACAACGACAGTTTGGGTGTAGTGGTTAAGAGTGCGGACTCTGATCTGGGAAAACCCAGGTTTGATTCCCCACTTCTCCACATGCAGCAGCTGGTCACAAGTTAACATAAGAACATAAGAACATAAGAGATGCCAATGTTGGATCAGGCCAAAGGCCCATCCAGTCCAACACTCTGTATCCCACAGTGGCCGGAAATACCAATGCCATCAGGAGGTCCACCAGTGGGGCCAGGACATTAGAAGCCCTCCCACTGTTGACCCCCCCCCCCCAAGCTGACAGACCACCACTTGTCCCTTTTGAAGCCGTCCATGCTTGTAGCCGCCACCACTTCCTGTGGCAGTGAATTCCATGTGTTAATCACTCTTTGGGTGAAGAAGTACTTCCTTTTATCCGTTCTAACCCGACCGCTCAGCAATTTCATGGAGTGCCCACGGGTTCTTGTATTGTGAGAAAGGGAGAAAAGTACCTCTTTCTTTACCTGCTCTTTCCCATGCATAATCTTATAAACCTCGATCATGTCACCCCTCAGTCGTCTTTTCTCCAAGCTAAAGAGCCCTAAGCGCCTTAACCTTTCCTCATAGGGAAAGTGTTCCAACCCTTTTATCATTCGAGTTGCTCTTTTCTGCACTTTTTCCAAAGCTATAATATCCTTTTTAAGGTGTGGTGACCAGAATTGCACACAGTATTCCAGATGAGGTCACACCATTGATTTATATAGCGGCATTATGATATTGGCTGATCTGTTTACAATACCTTCTTTCAGAGCCATTCTCTCAGGAGTCCTTGAAAGGAGCTCTCTCGGGCCCCACCTCCCTCACAGGTAGTGTTCCCTGCAAGCTGAGTTACTGTGAGCCAGTCAGCAGGTAACATCGGGGGAAGGCCTCTATACCCTATTGCTGGCTGTCCAGACTGGTGGATTGGATGGACTATTTGTCTGATCTAGCGGGGCTCTTCTGATGTTCATATTGACCGTATAAGTCAATTGCAAATGGACTGGAGCGATGATTGTAGAGTCGAATCCTCCGGGGCACAGAATGCCGACTTTCGCTGGCCCCGAGACTGCTGTATGCACGTGTGGATTTCTCAATAATTGCAACGTATTTGCAAGTTAAGCAGGAAACACAGCGGGTCGGTGCCAGAAAGAAACAATTTTTATTCCTCAAGTTCCTGCGCTCATGTTGATCTCTTCGAAAAACCGGAGGAGGTCTGGCTTCTTCGCCAGCTGCCTCGCGCGTGTTCCGCTGCTGTCCGGAGAGTCCTGCAATCCCGACTGCAGAAGAATTTGGGTACATGCCACGTGCTGGCCTGCACACGCCATGTGAAGAGCTGCGGGAAGAGGAGGGGGGAGAAAGAAGGAAAACGGGGTGAAAATCCGGTCTAGAGCAGAGTTCCCCAACGCGGCGCCCAGGGGCACCGCAGTGCCCATCCCTACTTGCCATGGTGCCCACCCAGCTTTTCAGAAAGTGGGTGGGGCCCCCTGTGAGGCAGGCTTTCTTATTGGCTGCCTTCAGTCAAATGAAACAGCAGCCACAGCTGCCAGGGGATCAGGCCTGAGGTTCTGTTCCCCCTCCTGCGGCAGGCACTCACCACCCCCTCTCCGAATTCCAAAGTGCCTGCAGGCTCAAAAAGGTTTGGGGAATAATAGTCAACGTTCATACAAAATGCGGATCACGTGAAGCTGACCGGTCAGGGCTATCGTCCGACCGAAGATCTCTGACCCACGGTTTTAATCATTTGGTTATCTTTCATAAGAACATAAGAGACGCCAATGTTGGATCAGGCCAATGGCCCCTCCAGTCCAACATTCTGTATCCCACAATGGCCAGAAATACCAGGTGCCCTCAGGAGGTCCAGCAGTGGGGTCAGGACACCAGAATCCCTCCCACTGTTACCCCCTCCCCAAGCACCAAGAAGACAGAGCATCACTTACCCCAGAGCTCCTATCTATACCTTGTGGCTAATAGCCACTGATGGACCTCTGCTCCATATAAGAACATAAGAGAAGCCAATGCTGGATCAGGCCAAAGGCCCATCCAGTCCAACACCCTGTGTCACACAGTGGCCAGAAATACCAGGTGCCGTCAGGAGGTCCACCAGTAGGGCCAGGATACTAGAAGCCCTCCCACTGTTGCCCGCCCCAAACACCAAGAAGACAGAGCATCACTTGCCCCAGAGCCCCTATCTATACCTTGTGGCTAATAGCCACCGATGGACCTCTGGCTCCATATGCTTATCTAGTTCCCTTTTGAAGCCGTCCATGCTTGTAGCCACCACCACTTTCTGTGGCAGTGAATTCCATGTGTGAATCACTCTTTGGGTGAAGAAGGACTTCCTTTTATCCGTTCTAACCCGACCGCTCAGCAGTTTCATGGAGTGCCCCCGAGTTCTTGTATTGTGAGAAAGGGAGAAAAGTACCTCTTTCTCTACCTGCTCTATCCCATGCATAGTCTTATAAACCTCAATCGTGTCCCCCCTCAGAATAGGGAGCAGAATAGGGATTCGAACCTGGGTCTCTCAGATCTTAGTCTGACACAAACCACTATACCACCGGGTTCTCTAGTGCACCGACAACGTGTACAAGTAAAAGCAGTTTCCCCGAGACTCCGATTTTGCCCGCTTGGTATTTTAGCAACTCATCGTAACCCTATTCTGAAAAGTGCATGGCCCTCACCTGTTCGGTGTTTGCCATCCTTTGCGTTTAGATCGGCGCCGAGGGACAGAAGGGTCTTGATGGTGCCGGCATGTCCTTCCTGGGTTAGAAATGAAACAGTCACAATCATAGACTCCTTTCCCTTCCCCTCCCCACAACAGACACCCTGTGAGGTCGGCGGGGCTGAGAGAGCTCTTGACAGAAACGGCTCTTTTTCAAGAACAGCTCTTATCAGAACTACGGCTTGCCCAAGGTCATCCAGCAACTGCCAGTGGAGGAGTGGGGAATCAAACCCGGTTCTCCCAGATTAGAGTCCGCGCACTTAACCACTACACCAAAACAGTACAATAGGCCATTTAAAACAGTCTTAGAAACCAGTTGACAGTTTCATAGTAAGTGCTAGTCTTGTCCTTATTGCATCTGCGAGGGCTACCCTATCGGCTCTCTCTTCCCATAAGCGGCTCCTAGGTCTGCAGGTGTCTATTAGGCAGCTGCTGCAGGCTGTTAATACAAATTCGGGAGACAACGGGGCTTCCTAGCCTAGTTGTTAGTGGTGAAGCCTAGCGGAAGAGCTCTGTTTCACAGGCCCTGCGGAATCCAGTTGTGTAGGTAGCTGTGTTGCCCGACGGGCCATGTACTCTTAGTGCACTATTCACAGAATCGTAGAGTTGGAATGGACCTCCAGGGTCATCTCGTCCGACCCCCTGCACAATGCAGTAGGTTCACAAATACCTCCCCCCCTCCACACCCTCAGTGGCCGCTGTTCCACGCCCAGAAGGTGACAAGAAACCTCCAGGATCCCTGGCTAAACTGGCCTGGAGAACAATGGCTTCCTGAGCCCAAAGTGGCGATCGGCATTTCCCTGGGCGTGTAAGAAAAGGGCCACCAGGACGAAGCCCTCTCCTGATCTGCCCCGGTTCACACAATCAGCATTGCTGCCAGATGGCGATCAAGCCTCAGCAATATGTGGATTGTTTTTCCATTTCCTGTTTAGGGGAGGGGCCGTGGCTCAGTGGCAGATCCTCTACTTGGCATGTAGAAGGTCCCAGGTTCAGTCCCCGGGAGCTCCAGTTAAAGGAGGCAAAGGAGGTGCTCTGCGTCAGAACTACAACCAATGTTCCCTCTAAGCTGTGGAGTCCTGTGAGCAAAAATTCAACTTTGTGAGCTACTCGCCAGTTTGGTGTCGTGGTTAAGTGTGCGGACTCTAATCTGGGAGAACCGAAGTTTGATTCCCCACTCCTCCACTTGCACCTGCTGATGTGACCTTGGGTCAGTCACAAGCTCTGGCACAGCTGTCCTTGAAAAAGAGCAGTTTGTGTCAGAGTTCTCTCAGCCCCACCCACCTCACAGGGTGTCTGTTGTGGGGAGGGGGAGGGAAAGGAGTTTGTAAGACGCTCCGAGACTCCAAGTGAAGGGTGGAGTATAAATCCAATCTTTTCTTCTTCTTCTAAAGTTGTGAGCGAGCGATTTGGCTACTGCATCAGTTAGTTTGCTTTGGACCCATCCTTTCTGAGCTAAGACAAAAATGTGTGAGCCGGAGGCTAAAAAACTGTGAGTTAGCTCACACTAACTCAGCTTAGAGGGAACATTGGCTACAACCCATCCCCATAATCAGCAATAAGAGCAGGATCTCTGGGGAGGGGCTGTGGCTCAGACCCCTCCACATGCAGCTGCTGGTGTGACTTTGGGTCAGTCACGAGTTCTCTCAGAGCTGTTCTCCCAAGGGCAGTCCTCGAGAGAACTCTCTCAGCCCCACCGACCTCCCAGGGTGTCTGTGGTGGGGAGGGGAAGGGAGAGGAGTTTGTGAGCCGCTCAGAGACTCCTTCGGGTAGTGAAGGGCAGGGTATAAATCCAATCTCTTCTTCTTCTTCTTCTAAAGTTGTGAGCGAGCGATTTGGCTACTGCATCAATTAGTTTGCTCTGGAGCCCTCCTTTCTAAGCTAAGACAAAAATGTGTGAGCCGGAGGCTAAGAAACTGTGAGCTAGCTCACACTAACTCAGCTTAGAGGGAACATTGGCTACAACCTATCCCCATAATCAGCAATAAGAGCAGAATCTCTGGGGAGGGGCTGTGGCTCAGACCCCGCCACATGCAGCTGCTGGTGTGACCTTGGGTCAGTCACAAGTTCTCTCAGAGCTGTTCTCCCAAGGGCAGTCCTCGAGAGAGCTCTCTCAGCCTCACCTACCTCACAGGGTGTCTGTTGCAGGGAGGGGAAGGGAAAGGAGACGGTAAGCCGCTCGGAGACTCCTTCGGGTAGAAAAGGGCAGGGGTATAAATCCAATCTCCTTCATAATGTCCAAAATCTGTCCCCTGAGTCCTCAGATAGGGTCAGTTCTGCTGGGGGAAGCCCACAACCTGCCAGGCCTAGGCTGGGAATCATTTGGTTCGAGACTTTCTCCTCCACTTCTTCAAACTGAGCGACCTCAAAGCCCAGCGAGAAATGAAAAGCAGAAGTCATCGGGACGGACTGTAGCAGAAAAGAAAGTGCCGGCCACCGAAGCGGCCACCTGCTAGTGCCGCTGACTCCAGGAACGACAGAGAGGAACCCAATAGGCTCAAATCTTTCCAACACCACTGGGTTTCAGCACCTCTCCCCACCATCTATTTATTGGGGAGGGGCCGTGGCTCAGTGGTAGAGCCTCTGCCTGGCATGCAGAAGGTCCCAGGTTCAATCCCCGGCATCCCCAGTTAAAAAGGACCAGGTAGGAGGTGATGGGAAAGACCTCAGCCTGAGACCCTGGAGAGCTGTAAAGAGGGGCCCATGATTCAGTGGCAGAGCCTCTGCTTGGCATGCAGAAGATCCCAGGTTCAATCCCCGGCATCTCCAGTTAAACAGATCCGGTAGGAGCTGATGGGAAAGACCTCTGCCTGAGACCCTGGAGAGCTGTAAAGAGGGGCTGTGGCTCAGTGGTAGAGCCTCTGCTTGGCAGGCAGAAGGTCCCCGGTTCAATCCTCAGCATCTCCAGGACCAGGTAGAAGCTGATGGGAGAGACCTCAGCCTGAGACCCTGGAGAGCGGCTGCCAGTCTGAGTAGACAACACTGACCCTGATGGACCAAGGGTCTGATTCAGTATCAGGCAGCTTCATGTGTTCCATCTCATTTCCTGATAGATCTCTCTCACTTTCCCTTATAGACAGTCTGCTAGACCTCCATTCACCTTTCCCCCTAGGGACGTCAGCCTCCAGATTACAGAGCTCATAAGAACAGAAGAGAAGCCAATGCTGGATCAGGCCAATGGCCCATCCGGTCCAACACTCTGTCACACAGTGGCCAAAAATACCAGGTGCCCTCAGGAGGTCCACCAGTGGGTCCAGCACACCAGAAGCCCTCCCACTGTCCCCCCCCCCCCAAGCACCAAGAAGACAGAGCATCACTTGCCCCAGACTGAGAGTTCCTGTGTATACTTTGTGGCTATTAGCTACTGATGGACCTCTACTCCATATAAGAACATAAGAGATGCCAATGTTGGATCAGGCCAATGGCCCCTTCGAGTCCAACACTCTATGTCACACAATGGCCAAAAATACCAGGGGCCATCAGGAGGTCCACCAGTGGGGCCAGGACACTAGAAGCCCTCCCACTCTTGCCCGCCCCCCCCCAAGCACCAAGTACACAGAGCAACACTTGCCCCAGACTGAGAGTTCCTATCTATACCTTGTGGCTAAGAGCCACTGATGGATCTCTGCTCCATATGTTGATCCAATTCATAAGAAGAGAAGCCCATGTTGGATCAGGCCAGTGGCCCATCCAGTCCAACACTCTTTGTCACACAGTGGCCAGAAATACCAGTGCCAGTGCGGCCAGGACACCAGAAACCCTCCCACTGTTGCCCCCCCCCCCCGAAGCACCAAGAAGACAGAGCATCCCTTGCCCCAGACCGAGAGTTCCTCTCTATCCCTTGTGGCTAATAGCCACTGATGGACCTCTGCTCCAGATGTTTATCTAATTCCCTCTTGAAGCTGTCCATGCTTGTAGCCACCACCACCTCCTGTGGCAGTGAGCTCCATGTGTTGATCACTCTTTGGGTGAAGAAGGACTTCCTTTTGTCCATTCTAACCCCTTTCTCCCTTGGAGAAAATGGATGCTCTGGAGAGTGGACCGGATGGCATCGTACCCCACTGGGGTCCTTCGGTTAGTGAAGAGCAGGGCATAAAAACCAACTCTTCTTCTTCTAGGTAATGGTCGAGGAAGTCTTGTTTCAGTTTGTAGAGCCAGTTTGTGTGTAGTGGTTAAGTGCATGGACTCTAATCTGGGAGAACCGGGTTGGATTCCCCACTCCTCCACTTGCACCTGCTGGTGTGACCTGTCTTCTTGGTGTTGGGGAGGCCCCCAACAGTGGGAGGGCTTCTAGTGTCCTGGCCCCACTGCTGGACCTCCTGGTGGCACCTGGTATTGTTGGCCACTGTGTGACACAGAGTGTTGGACTGGATGGGCCATTGGCCTGATCCAATATTGGCTTCTCTTATGTTCTTATGGATTAGATCAACATATGGAGCAGAGGTCCATGAGTGGCTATTAGCCACAAAGTATAGATAGGAACTCTCCATCTGGGGCAAGGGATGCTCTGTCTTCTTGGTGCTTGGGGGGTTGGGGGGCAACAGTGGGAGGGCTTCTAGTGTCCTGGCCCCATTGCTGGACCTCCTAGTGGCACCTGGTATTTTTGGCCACTGTGTGACAGAGTGTTGGACTGGATGGGCCACTGGCCTGATCTTATGTTCTTTTTTTTTTTTTAAAGGTTGAAGATTTTGTGGATTTTAATTGATTATTGTAATATAATTTCTAAATCTGCATTCATTGCAGATATAGATATATGTTGGTACCCACCCTGAGCCTACAATGTAAGGATAGAAGTCTAATGAAATAAATAAATAAAACGAAGTGACAAACATCCCTTGTGAAAGCGACCCCCGAACTGCCACCCCCCCTCCAGCGTGTCTCGAAAGGGAAAAGCTGGAACCTTGGCAGCGTAATGGAGGGCTGTGATCTGCAGAGGGGTAGCTGTCGCGTTGACATCGACACCCAGATTGCAAACGAGGAACCGCAGAGCATCGTCCTGTGCTGTCACCGCCGCCAGGTGCAACGGCTGAGCGCCGACCGCATCCTTAGCCGTGTAACAAGCCTGAAAGAGGAAGGAATAAGAACATAAGAGACGCCAATGTTGGATCAGGCCAAAGGCCCATCCAGTCCAACACTCTGTGTCACACAGTGGCCAGAAATACCAGTGCCATCAGGAGGTCCACCAGCAGGGCCAGGACGTTAGAAGCCCTCCCACTGTTGACCCCCCCAAGCACCAAGATGACAAAGCATCACTTGCCCCAGAGTCCCTATCTATACCTTGTGGCTAATAGCCACTGATGGACCTCTGCTCCATATGCTTATCTAATTCCCTTTTGGAGCCGTCCATTCTTGTAGCCACCACCACTTCCTGTGGCAGTGAATTCCAAGTGTTAATCACTCTTTGGGTGAAGAAGGACTTCCTTTGATCCGTTCTAACCCAACCGCTCAGCGATTTCATTGAGTGCCCATGAGTTCTTGTACTGTGAGAAAGGGAAAAAAGTACCTCTTTCTCTTGGCTTTCCACAACCTATGCAAAACTGAATTATTCAGGAGGGTTTTTCTGCATGGGTGATATGGTTACAGGGGCGACGGTGGCTCAGAGGTTAAGACGCTGAGCTGCAGACTTGAAGGTCTGTAGTTTGGCAGTTCGAGACTCGAGTGCCACGTGACGGAGTGAGCTCCTGTCTCCGGCCCCAGCTCCTGCCAGCCTAGCAGTTCAAAAGCAAGAAACTGCAAGTAGATAAACGGGTACTGCTTCGGTGGGAAGGTAACAGCATTCCATGTGCCTCAGCGTTTAGTCATGCCGGCCACATGACCACGGAAACTTCTTCGGACAGCGCTGGCTCTTCGGCTTGGAAACGGAGATGAGCACCGCCCCCTAGAGTCGGATGCAACTAGCTCTCGAGCAAGGGAAACCTTTTACATTTATTAATATGGTTGCACTGCACAAAATGGTTGACAAAGTTACTTGGATACGTGAATAGGGACTGTGCCTTATACCGCACTATATAGTTACTGTGCAGGTGGCAGAGTTCCTGGCAAAGGTACTTACGGGCCAAGAAAAAGAGGAAAGAAAAGAAGGAAGAGGAAAGGAGGTGAAGAGTGAGCGAGAGAGATAAGGTGTATCTATGATTCCTCTTCGGATCGTCAAGTTTCTTACTGCAGCTGTTTTAGTTACTGTGATACTCGAGATTACTGTTCCGAACTTTTATCACTTTGCACTATTATTATTACTATATACAATGTTACAAATCGCTGTACTCTGGCCCCGGTCACATGGAAGGTTTTGGGCCAGGAGAGGGACGGATCGGGGGCGCAGCAATGGGCGCGATCTCACCGCAACATCTGGGAAGCGGCGCGCACCCGTCCCCGATCCGGCCCTTCCGGCCGAAAACTGGCTGCAAAAAAGAACCACCCCTAGAGGTGGACTTACCTGAAAGGCCGCAGCAAGCGCGGCCGTGGGATCGCCGGCGCGTCCTTCTGCCGGCGCATCTGAGGCTCCTGGCCAAACTGTGCATGCTCACACATGCGCAGTTCGGCAGCCTCCCTCTTTGTTCTGTGGCTTCCCCCGGCATCTGATCCTGCCGGGGAGGAAATGTGCGGCTGCTCAGGGGATCTATGTGATCCCGCCGCCGCATGTTTCTTTTGGTGCGGCTTTTAAACAGCCGCATCTTCCCCGTTCTTTTCCCCCTGTGTGGCAGGGACCTCTGTTTCTCTTTGTTTGGCGTGTGGGCTGATTTGCATTATTATTTTTTCTTTTTATTTTATTTTATTTATTTAATTAATTTTATTTATAC
>NW_015161970.1:915161-915554 GCF_001447785.1 Gekko japonicus | reverse complement strand
AAATGTGGTTCTGGAGCACGGATCCTCATTTTGTTTTTGCAATGGGCACTCCAAACTCACCATCTAATCACATAACATGTTCATGGCAACAGTTAAAACCACAAATATCATGGATCCACAACTTCGTGGCAACACCATTCTGCAAAAACATGGTTCTGGAGCATGGATCCTCAGGGTTTTTCAGTTGCGTCATCCCAAAATCACAATCAAATCATATATCATGTCCATGGGCACAGCTTGAACCACAGAAATCATGGATCCACTGCTTCGTGGCAAAACCATGCAGCCAAAACATGGTTCTGAAGCACGGATCCTCAAGGTTTTTGCAATGGGGCACCCCAAACACACCATCTAATCACATATCATGTCCATGGCCACATAATGCACCACAGA
>NW_015161970.1:893046-914318 GCF_001447785.1 Gekko japonicus | reverse complement strand
CGCGCCCCTCCCCCCCGGCCGGTTCCGCTGCCATGACCGTTGCTGCCGCCGCCACCAGCCATACGTTTTAAAGAGCCCCTAACAAGACCTGGGGGAGCAAGAATGACCTCTCGCATGTGATGGCCGAGCGGCGTTGCGAGAGGTGGAATTTACCCCTATACACGTGAGAGGTGGAATTTACCCCTATACACCAAGGCCACCACCCCGCACCTCAGAGAGGCAGGGGAACGTTTTGTGCCCCTCCCCCCAGCTGTTGCCGCTGCCATTACTGCTGCCGCCGACAGCCATAACTTTTTAAAGAGTCCCTAACAAGACTTGGGGGAGCCAGAATGACCTCTCTTGTGTGATGGCCCGGCCATCACACGCGAGAGGTGGAATTTGCCCCTAGGACTCTGAGGCCACCACCCCGGGGCTCAGAGAGGCAGGGGACCATTTCACGCCCCTCCCTCCCCTTGCCACTGGCGTTACCGCTTCAGAACCATGTTGTGGTTTTATGGTTTTGCCACGAAGCCATGAATTCTGTGGAGCAAGTAGTGGCTATGGACATGATACGGGATTTAATGGTTTGTTTGGGTGTTCCAACACAAAACCCCGAAGAATTGATGAGGATCCATGCTCCAGAACCATGTTTTGGCTTCACGGTGTTGCCACGAAGCCATGGATCCATGACTTTTGTGGTGCAAGCTGTGCCCATGGACATGATATGTGATTTGATGGTGAGTACATGGGGACCCAACACAGAAACACTGAGGATCCATGAGGATCTGTGCTTCGGAACCATGTTTTTGCAGCATGGTGTTGCCATGAAGCCCCGGACCCCTTAATACTGTGGTGTAAGTAGTGGCCATGGCTATGGTATGGGATTTAATGGTATGTTTGGTCACCCCAACATCACCATCAAATCACACATCATGTCCACGGACACAGCTTGAACCACAGAAATCATGGATCCACAGCTTCGTGGCAACACCATGAAGCCAAAACATGGTCCTGAAGCACGGATCCTCATGGATCTTCAAGGTTTCCATAATGGGTCACTCCAAACACACCATCAAATCACATAACATGTCTATGCCAACTGTTTAAACCACAAAAAAATAAAATAAAGTCGGCCATAACTTTTTAAAGAGCCCCTAACAAGACCTGGGGGAGCCAGAATGACCTCTCGCGTGTGATCACACGCGAGAGGTGGAATTTACCCCTAGGACTGCAAGGCCACCACCCCGGGGCTCAGAGAGGCGGGAGAACATTTCGCACCCCTCCCCCCCAGCTGTTTCCGCTGCCGTTACCGCTGCTGCCGCTGGCCATAACTTTTTAAAGACCCCTAACAAGACCTGGGGGAGCCAGAATGACCTCTCGCATGTGATCACACACGAGAGGTGGAATTTACCCCTATACACCAAGGCCACCACCCCATGCCTCAGAGAGGTGGGGGAACGTTTCACAGCCCTCCCCCCGGCCGTTTCCGCTGCCGTTACCATTGCTGCTGCCACTGCCAGCCATAAGTTTTAAAGAGCCCCTAACAAGACCTGGGAGAGCAAGAATGACCTCTCGCATGTGATGGCCGAGCGGCGTTGTGAGAGGTGGAATTTACCCCTGTACACGCGAGACATGGAATTTACCCCTATACACCAAGGCCACCACCCCGTGCCTCAGAGAGGTGGGGGAACGTTTCGTGCAGCATGGTGTTGCCACAGAGCCGTGGCACCATGATTTCTGTAGTGCAGGCTGTGGCCATGGACATGATATGGGATTTAATGGTATGTTTGGGATGTCCCAACACGAAAACCCCAAGGATCCATAAGGATCCGTGCTTCAGAATCAAGTTTTTGCACAAAAGATTCACCACGAAGCTGTGGATCTGTGATTATTGTGGTGCAAGTTGTAACCGTGGATGTGCCATGTGATTTGATGGTGTGTTTGGGGTGACCCAATTGAAAAACCCTGAGGATCCACAAGGATCCGTGCTTTGGAACCATGTTTTTGTAGAATGGTGTCACCACGGAGCTGTGGACATATGATTTCTGTGGTGCATTCTGTGGCCATGGACAAGGCATATTATTTGATGGTGATGTTGGGGTGACACAGTGCAAAAATCATAAGGATCCATAAGGATCCGTGCTTCAGAACCATGTTTTTGCAGCATGGTGTTGCCACAGAGCCATTGCACTGTGATTTCTGTGATGCAGGCTGTGGCCATGGACATGATATGGGATTTAATGGTATGTTTGGGGTGTCCCAACACAAAAAACCCAAACATCCATGAGGATCCGTGCTTCAGAATCATGCTTTTGCAGAATGGATTCACCATGAAGCCGGGGATCCGTGATTTTTTTGGTGCAAGCTGTGGCCTTGGATATGTTCTGTGATTTGATGGTGTGTTTCAGGTTACTCAACTGAAAAACCCTGAGGATCCATGCTTTGGAACCATGTTTTTGCAGTTTTGTGGTGCCATGAATTCCTGGGGGCATGATTTTTGGAGTGCTGCCTATAGTCTAAGACATGGTCTACAGCATGATGTTGGTTTTATTTCATTTCAGCGTAAAAACTATATGAATTCATGAGGATCCGTGCTTTGGAACCATGTTTTTGCGCTGTTGTGGTGCCACGAATCTGTGGATGCCTGATTTTTGTGGTGCCCCTTGTAGACTAACCCATGACCTACAATATAATGGTGGTTTTATCTCGTTTCAATGGAAAAATCATATGAGATCCGACTTTTACCCAGACCCACTCTAAGACACGTGTGTGGAAGCAAAAAGTGCAAAAGTCGCTTCTCCGGGGATCCTTCCGTTCAACAAGCACGTGTTTCCACGGGGTGTGGGGAAGCGCCATGCCGGCCTCCAAATTCCCTAGCTCGGGTACTGTTCTGCAGTGCAGCCGGGTTGCTCCTTTTCTTCCCCCCGCGCCTCCCCTGCCCCGTGGCCAGAGGCGCCTGTGTCGCCGCCGCCGCCGCCTTTCCTCCGCGCGGAGCTGTCGCCGGTTTGTTTTCCTGCCGAAAGGCACTCGGCGGCTCGCACCAGCCGTCCAAGCCGCCGAGTGCCGCCTGCCCTCCGCGGCCATCCAGCCCGGGCGGAGAGAGCCCCCCGCCTGAGCGCGCCCCGGCCGAGGCAGGCGCCTGGACAAAAGTCTTGGCGAAAGTCTGCGCGGCGCTGCAGAGCGAAGAGGGGCGTCGGGGACAACGCAGCTCGCCAAGAGTAGAGGCGGCGGCGGCGGCGGCGAGGGGGGGGGAGGCGTTGCAGGCTGCCGCTGGTGAAGCCAGCCCCCCGCAGGAGGTTGGGATCCGGCTCCTCATTAGGCGAAACACTTTTCTCTCTGGATTTCGAGCCGCCAGTAGAAAACGAGAGAGAGAGAGGAGGCACGTGGGGGGGTGCAACCTGTCTCCAGTTCTTGCTACAACTTGGCAAAGAATATTTCCCCCTCCCTAACTGCATCCCTGCAAGCCAGCCAATAAAAAAAGTTATTGGGGATTCGCTTGGAGAGTAGATCGAGCGAGAGCGCAAAGAGGCGTAACTATCTGCTCGCTTTAAGCAAAAGTATACCGAGAACGAAGATCTCTCCTTTGGAAGAGGGGAGTCGCGTTTGATCTGTATTCTTGGAGCCGCTGTGTGCCAAGCACCAAGGGGTCCCGATGCAACTGCCGGCGCCCTTCCTCCTTTACGTCGTGGCCTGGGCCAACTTTTGCCACCGCCACGGCTCCGCCGCCCAGAGCGGATCTATCCGAGCGCTGCGAGCCTCGAACCTGCGGAGAGACGGTGAGTGATACCTTCTTTCTCTGGCTACAGCTTGGGACGTGGGCTGGAGGACCAGGCGGACGCCAAAGCCTGTTGGTTGTGGAAAGGCGCCCCCTGCAAGTTCTCTTGAGAGGTGCAATTGAATGAAGAGAGAACAGGTGACAAGGTGAATTATGCGTGTTGGGGGGGTGTCTGTCATTGTACCCCCACACACACTTCAGCAATGACTTTTTCAGGAATGCTTTGGTACATCTGAAGAGGTGAGCAGTGACTCATGAAAATGCATACCCTGCCACATATTTTGTTAGTCTTCAAGGTGCCACTGGACTCTTGCCCTTTTCTACTGCATTTGGTACATGAACCTCACATCTAGAACTCACAAAGCTATCATTAAGCCTGGTCCAGCTACAGCTCATTCTTGGATAGGCATCATCAGTCCATAGATAGCTGTTGGGTTTCTTCCTACAGAAAATGCTTTCCGTCTAAGAAAGGCAGAACTTTGGGAGGAACTCGAGCCCCTCAGTAGATCATCACCTGCGGCAGTGGGCCATGCTGGTTTATCACTCTGGGATGCAAACCTGCGCAGGGTTACTGGAGAGTAAACCCCATTGAACCCAGTAGGGTCCGCTTTGAGTTAAAGATGCATTGTCACACATCTCTAGAGGTCTAGGAAGATGTTCTAGAAAAGGTAGATGTTATTGCCAGGACATCCAAGGGAAGACAACAGGAATCGGGTGTGCTGCAACACTTTTAAGTTTCATTTCATAATCACATTCTTTGACTTTGTGGGCAGGTTGGGGTGCGCCAAGAGCTGAAATGTGCACATTCTTCGGGGACTGGACGGATTGCCTGGCTTTGATCCTTTCCCCCCAGTTACATGTGGGGCCACGTAGCACGCCACCAATTCCCAACATGGAAGATACTTACATGTAGGAAACTTCATGAAACCAGGACTTAGATGATAACTGGGTTATCATCCAATGTGTGGGACATTTATGAGTGTGTGAAATATACATACATGTAATGTGCATGCACTGGAAAGTAGTATATACAGAGTATTATGCAAAGGATCATTGCAAATGCTGGACTACATTTTATCAATACTGAAGTGCTTTCCATGTTATGATGGGGAAACTGAAGGTATGACCCTTGCAAAGTACACAGTATAGGTTCATCAAGGGGTGGGAACCCAATGGATAGACATCTGAAAGAGACCATTGAGTGCTGATTCTAAAAAGACAGGGGCTGTGTTCAAATTTATCTGAAAATTGCACCCTCTGATCCAGGAGACATGCCCCAACAAGTGAGTGGCCAATGACTCTTAGGTCAGTGGTAGTGTATACTCTGTATGCATGATGTCCCAGGGACCAGTCTCCAGCATCTACAGCTTCAAGACCACAATAGCAAGCATGGGAGTGAGAATACTTTGTCTGGGACGTTTGAGAGGCATGGTCATTCAGAACGGATGGCCAGTAGTATGGTAGCTTCCATCCAGATGTGCAGAGATTGCTGGTGGTTTCAGATCCAGACAGCCCTGAATCAGGTTCAGTTTTCTTACATTTCCACTAGAGTGTTTGAAAGTTGGGCTGTTGGAACCTGTGCAGAATAGGATGGCTACGATGGTTACTGCATATTGGTGTTCTTCCAATGACTTCATTCTGTTGGGTGACTGTACACAAAACAAAAGGTTATTTGCTAGCTAGAGAGTGGAAGTGGATGATTGTCTGAAGTCATCCTGTGAGCTTTAGGGAAAGCATGGTTTTCCTGATGAGTAGAGCTTGTTCTCCACAGGCTGAAAATTGTGATTGCATTTTGAAATAGCCTGTTCCGAGCACACGAGAGGTGGTCTTTAATTTTTCTTTCATCTCCTGCAATCTCATATTTTTAATACTTTCCAGATGAAAAAGGAATCACTGCTGGCTGCAAACTTCAGAGTGCAATTTATGGAATATTTCCATGGGACTGTAAGGAATTAATGGATCCTGACCATTGCCAGTATCTAAAATGAGAGGTGCTGGAGCCCAGGTGTGCCTAGGACATCTTCAGACCCCCAAACACCAGCCTCTTTAATTTTAGGGAGAGGGTTGGCAGACAGGATGGTCAGGTGTAACAATGATAGGAAATACGTTCTGCATAGATCGTAAGCTACCACTTTCTTCTTACTATATCTCTGTTTCTTGAACTTTTTGAACTTGTACCCCCCCATTCTAACATAGAGTTACTTAGAACACGTGGACCCCTAATGACCAAACTAGCAGCAGATATCTGACCATGTTTGTAGATGCTAGCATGCCACCTACTGCCAAATGCAAGAGTCAGTGAACTGTAAGTCTGGCTTAGACTTCTCAAAAATGGAGCAAGGCAATACCTCCAAGCCCCTTAAACAAGAGAAAGCAACAGCTCTTCTGGAGCTCCTTTGGGGCCTCCATCACCAGCATTGTCACTGGTGATGGAGGGAAGCGGGAGGGGTGCATAAATCCATCCATAAATCCAGTGTGGATGAATGAGGGTCCTCTTGCCAGCATTGTCACTGGTGATGGAGGGAAGGATCATCTCCTTCTTGGAACATCACTTCTTCCCCAAGATACCCTCTCTTCCTCAGAGAACCTGTTCCATAGGTTGATGATCTAGAGAAGTTATAGGCTGTCTCCATGCTTGGGAGCAGAATCCTGGCACAGAAAATGAGTTCCGTCACTCAGCATGCAGTAGCTTTGCCAAAAGTACTTAGTGGACTTCTTACCTCTAGGATGAATGTCAGACTGTCTGAATGGTGTCTTTTTTGTCAGTTTGTAAAGCATCTACCAAAGAAGAAAAGCTTCACGATAGCTCAAGCTTACACTGGAGCGGGGTCTTTTGATGCCAGTTGTTTTATGATGGCTGAAGGACACGATGCTAGCCCATAGTAAAGTGTAGGCACTGTTCCTCTGCTGGTCTACCTCGCATTGGTGATCTCCACAAATGTTACAAGCCAAGATTTCAGTCAAGCAGCTTGTGGGATCCTCTCCCTTTTCGTGGCCCTGCTCTTTGTCTGCACGCTGTGCTGAAACTCTTGCAGCGGCACTCATGGGGTGTCGTAAGACTGACAGTGATTCAGACAGAACTAAAAGTTTGAGGTATTTCTGGGGTTTTTTTCTTTTCTTTCACAGGGAGTGGAGCGAAAGAAGGAATGCAGGAGGGGGAATAGGCAGCGGTGAATGGATCCTGCCCCCCACTGTGTTGATTTTAGACATGCAAGGATTTACAGCTGCAAACAGCTGGAGTTCAGTACTTCTCTATAGCAAATATTTACGAAAGAAAGCCCTTGTAGGAAAAGTAGCAAACAGGTCTCAAAGAAGCCTGAAGGGTTGGAATAGGGGTATTATCTCTCAGACAGACTAGTTTTCCTTGGTCAATGAGCTTCTGTTTCATTTGTTTGCATTGCAAGACTTCTCAGGGCGCAACTGGATGGGGTTTCCCTCCCTTCTTGCTTCAGTCAAATTAGACATCCTGGAGAAATTCCATGGGGGGGGGAGTATACAATAGTGCAGGCTATGATGCCATACTAATAACTTGGCCTTGTGGCCTTTGCAACCTGTTCTGGTTCCACAGCGATCCCCGTCAATGGGAGGCATGATTTGGATTGACCTCTGACAACTTACTGAGCAGGCTCATATGCTCTTTGTTCCCATCCCTGGTCATTGCGCAGTGACGTTTGCAAACTCTGTCTGGTATTCACTAGGAGAAACCCTGAGCCACTAAACTAGAAGAGGCCAGATCCTCACCAGATGGAACTCCATGGCCACGGTGCTGGTGGAAAGTGCCATTGAGTCACAGCTGACTTAGAACATAAGAACATAAGAGATGCCAATGTTGGATCAGGCCAAAGGCCCATCCAGTCCAACACTCTGTATCACACAGTGGCCAGAAATACCAGGTGCCATCACTATACCTTGTGGCTAATAGCCACTGATGGACCTCTGCTCCATATGCTTATCTAATTCCCTTTTGAAGCTGTCCATGCTTGTAGCCGCCACCACTTCCTGTGGCAGTGAATTCCATGTGTTAATCACTCTTTGGGTGAAGAAGTACTTCCTTTTATCCGTTCTAACCCGACCGCTCAGCAATTTCATGGAGTGCCCACGGGTTCTTGTATTGTGAGAAAGGGAGAAAAGTACCTCTTTCTCTACCTGCTCTTTCCCATGCATAATCTTATAAACCTCGATCATGTCACCCCTCAGTCGTCGTTTCTCCAAGCTAAAGAGCCCTAAGTGCTTTAACCTTTCCTCATAGGGAAAGTGTTCCAACCCTTTTATCATTTGAGTTGCCCTTTTCTGCACTTTTTCCAAAGCTATAATATCCTTTTTAAGGTGTGGTGACCAGAATTGCACACAGTATTCCAAATGAGGTCTCACCATTGATTTATATAGGGGCATTATTATATTGGCTGATCTGTTTTCAATACCCTTCCTAATAATCCCCAGCATAGCATTGGCCTTCTTTATTGCAGTCACACACTGTCTCGACATTTTCAGTGAGTTATCTACTACAACTCCAAGATCTCTCTCTTGATCAGTCTCTGCCAGTTCAGACCCCAACAACATGTATTTATATTTAGGATTTTTGGCTCCAATGTGCATCACCTTGCACTTGGTCACATTGAACCCCATTTGCCATGTTGACGCTTACTCGCCCATCTTTGACAGATCCCTTTGGAGTGGACTTACGGAGACACTGCAGAGTTTTCAAGGCAAGAGACATTTGGAGGTGGTTTGCCATTGCCTGCCTCTGCAGGTGGTCTCCCATCCAAGTACTAACCAGGGCTGACTCTGCTTAGCTCCCAGGATCTGATGAGATCAGGCTGTCCCGGTCCATCCTGGTCTGGGCCACGGCCCCTGAACTCGAGACAAATCTCAAGATGCTACCGCGTCAAAGAGTGTTTGTCTATAGGATCCACTGTACACTGGGCCAGACAACCTAGCAAGATGCCACCACAGAGCTATCACAACCACTAAAAAGTGCTTCGGCAAACAGGACAAAATAATAGCAGCTCTTTTCTAGTATTCCTTGAATTTAAACACCTTATAGAACTGCCGTGTAGCTTCTAAGGGTGGGGGGAGTGCTGGGACCAGATTGTACTGGTTTAATATCCTCCTGCTTTGTTTTTTTGGGGGAGGGACAGGTTTGGCCATCGTCCCTCTTGTTTCTCCCTTAGAAATGAATAGTCCTTGCTGGGGAAACAGTCTGTGGCTGAGGGCTTGAGAACAGGCTTTGCATTCAGGCTGCAGGTGCTGGGAAAAGGCCTTTGTCTCAGACCCTGGACAGCTGCCACAAGCCAGAGTAGACAATACTGAGCTACAGGAGCCAAGGACCCAACTTGGTATAACCCCTTTTCATGTCTCTATATTCATTCACTCCTACCTTCGATAGCCCAACCCTCCTTACCTTACCTGGGATCTTACAAGTGTGTGTGTGCGTGCTGTGTCATGATGTACTCCACTCCACCAGGATTCTGCTCCGGACCACTGATATCTAAAAAGGTAAAGGCTCCCTTGCTCGAAAGCCAGTCGAGTCCGACTCTAGGGTTGCGGTGCTCATCTCCGTTCCAAAGCCGAAGAGCCAGCACTGTCCGAAGACGTTTCCGTGGTCATGTGGCCGGCATGACTAAACGCCAAGGCACACGGAATGCTGTTACCTTCCCACCGAAGTGGTACCTATTTATCTACTTGCAATTTCTTGCTTTCGAACTGCTAGGTTGGCAGGAGCTGGAACTAGAGACAGGAGCTCACTCCGTCATGCGGCACCCTGGGTCTTGAACTGCTGAACTACTGACCTTCCACAGCCTGCAGTTCAGCGTCTCAACCACTTGAGCCACCACAGCTCCACTGATCCCAGCTATTATAATCCACATTGTGCTAGTTATTACTTAGTCTAGACTGAAGACCTCCCTGTTTGCACACGGCAGTGTGGACAATGGTAGGATTGTGGCAGATGTACGTGAAGCTGCCTTGTACCTAATCAGACCGCCGGTCCATCAAAGTCAGTATCGTCTACTCAGAATGGCAGCAGCTCTCCAGGGTCTTAGACAGGGGTTTTTCACATCACCTACTGCCAGATCCTTTTAACAGGGGATGCTGGGGATTGAACCTGGGACCTTCGGCATGCCAAGGAGACGCTCTGCCACTGAGCTACGGCCCCTCCCAATGTCATGTGCACTGTTCCTGTCTGGCTCTCCACTCTCACCCAGTAGGGCTCCATTTACACATCACTCGGAATTGTACTATCATGGCCCTGAAGCAGTCGTTTGTACCTGGATTGTCTTGTCTGCACAGGCAAATCTAGTTGTGAACAATTTATTTATTTATTACTTTCAATTTATAGACTGCCTTGCCGGGCAAACAATTGCTATAGTGCAACAGTAGTGCAATATCCAGACATATGTGGCTGGAGCCTGGGTGTCCACAGAAAGCACTGTTTTCCAGGGACCCTTTTTGTACTTACAGTTGTGTGCCACACTCTCCCTGTATTTGTCTAAATACTGCCAAACTGGCTCTAGCGAATACAGTTCCTGTGATGTTTGGTGGTGTCCTAACCTCCTAGCTGGGAATTGCTGACACAAAGTAGATGAGTTTCAAAAGGTCTGTCCTGAACATGTTCCAATATTGCTACTTTAATTACAACGCAAGGACAGAACCTAATTCAGTAAAATACTCTGGGCTCATGTCCAGGTTCCGGCAACCTTAACGTGCAGATTTGCAAAGACATCTCTAGGGGATCCAGGTCCTTTGGCTGCTGCAGAATACAAGGATTAGAGGTCGGGAGCCCGGTGGCCCCCCCCCCCCCCAAGTTCTTGCAGACAATGGAAAAAATAGCCTTTTGGCTTAGTATTGCCAATAGCCTTGAGGAAGGAGACATTTGTTTTGAGATGCTTGAATATGGTGATTCCATGTATCCCTTTCACCAGATAAAGGCCCCTTGTGGGCAAAGACCAGTGTTTGGACACCCAGGGAGAAGTTGTCTTGTGGGGCTAGAGCTTCCAGAAGCAAAAGTCTAATTGAAGAGAGACAGAAGAAGAAACCTCCACTCTGCCGTAGAAGCTTGCTGGGTGACCTTGGCCCAGTTACTCTCTCTTCACTTGTCCCGCCTCACAGGGTTGTTGTCAGGAGAATGAAATAGAGGAGAGGCTAGTGATGTAAGCTGCTTTTGGTCCCCACTGTGGAGAAAAGTAGGGTATAAATATCTTATTAATCCCAGCGCAGCCTTTTGTTTTATTGCATGCAAGTACAAATGCTGACTGAGCTCATGGGAGTCATTATGGGGATTGCTTAGCCAGTGGAGATGCCAGCAGGAGGGGGACAGAAGGTAGAAAAAGGTGTGCGGGGGGGGGGCAAGAAGAGTAAGGGAAGGGTTGCTTTGGGTGTAGGGTTGCCGCCCTCCAGGTGGGGCCTGGAGATCTCTTGGAATTACAAATCATCTCCAGATGACAGAGATCAGTTCCCGTGTATAAAATGGCTGCTTTGGAGGGTAGACTCTATGGCATCGTAGTGTACCATGGTGAGGTCCCTTTCCTTCCTCAAACCCCACCCCAGGCTCCGCCCCCAAATATCCAGGAAATTCCCATCCCAGAGCTGGCAACAGTACTTGTTCCCCTCTTTCCTGCACACCCCACACCCCTGTACAATGGGAAACAGCCTCTGCTTTGCTGAAAGCCATCTTGGTGTAGAGGTTAAGAGGAGCAGACTCTAATCTGGAGAACCGGGTTTGAATTTCCCACTCCTCTACATGAAGCCAGCTGGGTGACCTAGGGTCCGTCACAGTTCTGTCAGAGCTGTTCTCTCAAGAGCAGTTCTCTCAGCGCTCTCTTTGCCCTACTCCCCTCACAGGGTGTCTGCTGTGGGGAGAGGAAGGGAAGAAGATTGTAGGCTGCTCTGAGACTCCTTCAGGTAGTGAAGAGTGGGGTATAAAAACCAACTCTTCTTCTTTTTTTTAATATGATTTTTTATTTTCAAATACATACACCATCCATAAACAGACAAAACCTACCATAACATAAACAAATAACATAACATATACATATAACAGATAACCAACTCTTCTTCTTGTAGTACCCTGAGAAAGATTGCCAAAAGGGAGCATTTTTCATGGGTGGAAAAGGGTTTGTGAAAAGTGTGCGCACACATACATTTTTGGGCTCAACTCTCTTCTGCAACTTCCAACAAAACCGCTATTCCTCTCCATGTCTCCCCCTCACCCCCACCTAATTGCAGTGGGAGGCTAAGGCTGAGAGTTGGTAGCTTGCCTCCCATTTCTGGGCTAAGTCGAGATTTGAACGTGTAACTTTTCGTTTACAATGGATGTGTTTAACCACTGCACTATCTCATTAGCTATATTGTTGTCTCTGAGAACTGAAGAAACTAGGGAAATTACAACTCTGACTTAGCCGTAATCAATACAATGGAGTTCAACAAAAGACCCAGCAGTGGCCGGCCTGTTTTATCAGATAGATGTATATCACGCTAAGGCAGATATTTCAATTATAAACCCAGCAGCAGTCTTGGGAGTTAGAGCAGCTTTTAAACTGCTGAATGGTATTATCGGCACCAACCTTTGAGAACTCCCTAAAATGTTCTCTTTCCTTTTTTAAGAATAATTTTTCTTTAGTTCATAGAATTTCATTCTTCTTTAAGGACTGCATGATTGGGACCAAAGATAGCAGGCAGACACACTGGGAATTATCTGTGTGAGGAGATGAAAGAGATATCCTTTCTGCTACTTCAATAATCTGTGCAATTTTGATAATCTAAATCTACCTCATGTCAGACCTTTAAATTGTGCTATTGCAGTGTTTCCCAAGCATCTGACAACTGAGGTCCCTTTGCCTGAATTAAAATGGTGGCTGCCAATGGTTACTGTCCTTATCTTGTCTACTTCTGAGTTTTGCGTAGAAATTTCACAGCATACTTCACAGCCTTTTAACTCATTATTCAACCCCGTGTATGTACTTGCTGACGAAAGAGTCACTTCATACATCTGTCAAAGCTTATTCTTCAAAAAAGCCACAAGACTCCATTTTGGTTTTGCTGCAGTAGACTAAGATAGCTACCTCAGTGGAATTTGCCACAGTTCCATGGAGGCAACTTCTTATATTTCTGCCTATTAATGAGACCAGAGGCCTACTGAGGGGGGGGGCATGATTGCTCTCTTTAAGTATTTGAAGGACTGTCACTTAGAGGAGGGCAGGGAGCTGTTCCTGTTGGCAGCAGAGGAGAGGACTCGCAGTAATGGGTTTAAATTAAGGGTGGGAAGGTACCGACTGGATATTAGGAAAAAAATATTTACAGTAAGAGTTGTGCAATAGTGGAATCAGCTGCCCAGGGAGGTGGTGAGCTCCTCCTCACTGGCAGTCTTTAAGCAGCGGCTGGACAAACACTTGTCAGGGATGTTTTAGGCTGATCCTGCGTTAAGCAAGGGGTCAGACTAGATGGCATGTATGGCTCCTTCCAAATCTGTGATTCTGTGAACAGCCTATCAACGTTTTGGGCATGCTTTCTGATTGGCGTGCCTGGGACTGAAGGAGGGTATCACCGCGACATCTTTACATCATTGAATGGTCTAATCATGCCCAATCCAGGGAAGAGGCAAAATGACACACCTCCAGTACAGGCCAATTAAAAAGAAGGCAAAAGCAGAACAGTTAAATCATGCAGAAACATAGAAAATGACCTCTTTTTCGGATGGCTACTCTGCGCTTACAGGAGCCTGTGTTTATTTAATGTAGTCCTTTCTCACTGCACACAAACAGCAGTGTTCCCTCTAAGATGTAGAGTCCTGTGAGCAAAAATTCTACTTTTTGAACTACCGGCATTAAAGTTGTGAGCAGGCGATTTGGCTACTGCATAAATTAGTTTCCTCTGGAGCCCTCCTTCCTGAGCTAAGACAAAAATGTGTGAGCCGGAGGCTAAAAAACTGTGAGCTAGCTCACACTAACTCAGCTTAGAGGGAACACTGCTCTCAAGATGTACTAGTGTGACCCTGCACATGGTCTAGGAGTTTGTGTGCTGGATTTCAAAAAGGGATGATGACTTGCTTACACTTCAACACCTGATTAAGTGTTTTCCATATTGCTACCACCACCCCTCCCCAATTTTAACCTTCTTTAGATGCAGCAAAACAATGCAGTGGTTTCAAAATTCACACTTCAGAAACAATATTTATGAATGTAAACCTGCCTGCCTGCCTGCCTGCCAGAAAGGTTACTCGAGGCAACGAACAAAATATTTTTGAACTGTGTTAACTTTGAATAACATCCAGCCAGATTAAATCAATTAAAACCACAAAGCCTGTGCTGGCAAAATAACCAGATTCCCTCAAAAGATGTACAGAATGAAACTAGGAATGCCAACTATGGTTTTGGAAATACTTGGAGATTTGAGGATTGAGCCTGGGAGCGTGGAGTTTAGGGAGGGGAGGGGACCTTGGTAGGGTATGATGTAGGCTTCCCAAGTCCCCCCGGGGGGCGGGGAAACCCCACCCCCAAAGCACGCGACATGCCCGGCGTCAGCACGTCACCCGGAAGTGACACAGTCGCGTCGGGCGCGTTGGCGGCGGGGCTGTGGTCATCCGAGGGAACACTATATGGTTTTCCCTCGGATGGTTGTGGCCTCGCCCCCGGCATGCCCGGCGTGGTTGCGTCACTTCCAGGTGACATAATTGCCGGGGGGGCGCTTTGCGTGCACGCATGGACTCCCGGAGCAGCGCTGGACTCTACATACGGTAAGGACTTGGCAACCCTAGTATGATGTCATGCAGTCTACCTTCCAAAGCAGCCATTTTCTCCAGGAAAAATGGAATGACTGTTTTAAATAAATAAATAAATAATAAATAAATAAATAAGTGATTAATTTTAGTCTGGAGGTCAACTGGAATTCTGAGTGATCTCCAGCCCTCACCTGGACATTGGCAACCCTAAATGAAACTGTTTATGCTCAGTATGGAAGTTTAAGTAGACTGAGCCAGTTGTCCAGGGTGAGGGACCACTGGAATTATCTGTGAGCCCTCTGGAAGCTGGGGAATGGCTGCTGTAGAACCGCTTCTCTTTAAAGGGCACCACAGCTGATCGACAGAATCCCTGGAAGGCCTGAAAAGGATGTTGAAGAGGACCATAGAGCTGGCTGGCAGTGTCCCTGACTTCTCATGAGGAGAAGAACCCATGTAATAGGCCAGGTGAGGCAGGGAGGAAGAGTGGGTGAGGGAAGCAGGCTAAGGAGGATGCTGCTTTTCTCCACTGGCTGCACCAGAGAGAGCTAGGAAGAGGTAGGACACTGGAGACTGAGAACTCGCCCTCTTCTGGGGTTGCCAGCTCTGGGTTAGGAAATTCCTGGATATTCAGAGGTGGAGCCTGTGCAGAAAGGGGTTTGGGGAGGGGAGAGAGGGATTTGGGGAGGGGAAGGATCTCAGTAGGGCATAATGCTATAGAACCCACCCTCCAATGCAGTCATTTTCTCCGGGGGAGCTGAGCTCCACGGAAGTTGGGAACCTTTCACTCTTCTTTCTTCTTGCAGGCCCTCTGAGGTTGCTACCTTTGGTGGCCCAATGGAGGGGCAGGAAAAGGACACCTGGGTGTCACATACCTGTCAAGCTAAGCAGTACCATGCATGAAAACCAAAGCACCACTGGAAAGGGTATATTCGTTCTGATTTGGGAATTCCCATGAAGGTTGGCCAACACTTTGATAGACAGAAAATAATCTGTGTGGACAGAGTTTAGGAAAGATGAGGCTAAAGTTATGTATTGCAATGGCTATAGGTTTTCCATGTGAGCAAGTAGCAGCCCAAGCGAGCAAGCCTTTTTAAAAAAAATAATTTTGGAATGTGGCACGTCTCTCTGGTTCTGGTAAGTAATAAATTCTCGGTGACATCAAGCTTCCTATCGTACATGAGTAATTCCTGGTTTCATTCCTCAGTGCTGGTCTTTGTTTCTCTTTTTTTAAAGCTGGCTTCCTACATTTGTGTTTTGGTACACGTCACACTTGGAATGGTGCGCGAGAGCAAGCTTGGCCTTCTGAATAGACTTCCTGGCATCCCCGATACCCTGCAGCTTAGACTTTGTGAAGCTGAACTCCGTGAGAAATATATTTGAAAAAAAAAACTTGTTGGAAAGCTTAAAAAACAATGAACCTGAACTCAGTCCCTCCCTCTGAAATAATAAGTGCCAAAATTCCACATCACGGTTAGTGCTAACAGAGCTGGTCCTGTCTTTGTAAAGGAATTTGCTATTCGGAAGGTACCAAGAAATTATCTGGAATGTGCTAAGTAGCGTTGAATTCTGTATCTATAGAAATTGGCTGCATATTTGCCATCTGCAAGCACCTCCCCCTCCAGGGCTGCTGTGATGTCACAGAATGTTCAGACGTTTGAATGGCTAAGGGCAGGGGTCATTTCCTGCAGGAAGTGGAGCCTGAGCGGTGGGTGTTGCCTTCTGACACACTTCCAGTGATGTCAGGGGGTGTGGCATATGTAAATAATTTATGCTAATGAGTTATGCTAATGAGCTCCTCCACCTCTTTCTCTACAAAATGACCCCTGGCTAAGGGAGAACGATTGCCGATGGAATAAAGAACATCAGTATAATCATCTTGTGTATTGACTGGTCCAAACTGTGTTCATGATTGAACAAGCAGCGCTCAGGGATCATGAGCTGAGTCCCAGGGAATTGTTTCCATTCGCTCTAGTGAGATGCAGCTGACCTAAGTTATTTCCAGATCATCTGGTGGTGACATGATCATGACAGGAAGTGCTGTTTATTTTTCCCCACAAGTGTTCAGAGTTGTATCGCAGGTCAAGGAAGGTTCAGCTGAAAGGAGACATTCTGAATTATCATAGGTGGCTTACAACCAGTCGGGATCAGCTGCAATCATAAAAGAGTAACTTGCAGATATATTTGGAGAGCACTCAGGTTCTCTCCTGGCACCAGGATTTGGGATAAGCTTAATCTGGAAGAATTTTGTGACCTGTATTATGATCTGTAAGGTTCAGATGACTGTAGGATATAGGGGTGCTTCCCACAGCACTAAGGAGGCCAGGTCTCCCACAGTAGTGAGAGACTTCCTGGCCCTGAGCCCTGCTTCTCCACTGCTGCTCAACAGGGCAGTGGGGATAAATGGAGGGAGCAATTCAGTGTTGCACATTGACCGGAAGTGATGGTACAACATTCTAGATAAATCCTAGAGTATCAGCCTGACATGATTACATCACTTCCGGCTTTGTGCCATAAGTGGCATTGCTCATTGGCTGAACACCAAATCCATTGTTCCCCACTCCCCGATTTCTCTTGTCATAGTGTCAACTAGGGTTTACAGCCCTACAGAGCACATTTTGAAAGCATAATCCTGGATTTAAAAAATTTGCAAATTTAATAATTAAGAAGAAATTGGATTTATATTCCACCCTTCATTCGGAGTCTCAGAGTGGTTTACAAGCTCCTTTCCATCCCCCTCCCCACAACAGACACCCTGTGAGGTACGTGGGGCTGAGAGAGCTCTTTTGCGAACTGCTCTTTTCAGAATGGCTCTGACAAAACTATGGCTTGCCCAAGGTCATCCAGCAGCTGTGAGTGGAGGAGTGGGGAATCAAACCCGTTTCTCCCAGATTACAGTCTGCACACTTAACCACTACATCAAACTGGCTCTCAGTAAATCAAGCTTTTCTTTGGAAATGTGTGTGTCATAGACATGCACTCAAAGTATCAGTATCATCTGGAGTGATTTGTAATGTGTGCTCAATGGCAAAGTTATGTTTACTGCCATATCATATACAGAATGGCTTTGGAGCAGCAATTCCATTATCCGTAAACTACCTTGATACCAGTATGGAAGCATCATACAATATTCCCAAATTACAGAGTACACAAGGATAGCTGCTAGAAGTTAACTTCAAGGAAGCAGTCATCTCCCCATATCGGAAATAGAGCCAAATAATTAAAGGGAGGTCCCAAACACATTTTTCTCACAAGCAGGTTCAGATTTGAATTTTCCGTCTATGGATTATGGGTTCTGTTGGATTTAAGGATTTTATAAACAGTGCAGAAGTCTGCTGAATTCCACAAGTTTTGCTTAAATATTCATCAATAAAGAGTTAAGATTTAATTTTTTAAAAAAAGTTTGTTGTTTTAAAGTACAAAAAATGTCAAAACAGGCCTAGGATATTTGTTTATTTGTTTCTGTCATTTATAGTTCTCCTTTTTCACTGAGGATTAAGACAGATTGCACGGTTAAAAACAGTGCAATACAACAAGCAACTCAATACTGGATTACAAAATCAGAGAGAATATACTAGAAAACTCTGTATGCTCAATAAAGGAGGATTACAAAATTGGAGAACAATGCAACAACACAGTATAATATATAACAATCAATGCAATGAAGACTGCTAAGAATTTAACAGACAATACCGAATTAAGTAAAATGATGAGTTTTAGTAGACCAAATTGGTGGTCCTACAGAACAAGAGAATCATTGTGCCTGTGTGTGTGAGAGAGTATGTGACGTGCTGTCAAATCATTTCTGATTTATGGCAACCTTATGAATTAATGACCTCCAAAACATCCTGTCCTGTCATTAATGGTCTTGCAAACTGAGGGCCATGGCTTCCTTTATTGAGGCAATCCAGCTCATGTTGGGTCTTCCTCTCTTCCTGCTGCCTTCAACTTTTCCTAGCATCATGGCCATTCCCAGTGCCTCTTGTCTTCTCAGAATGTGACCATAGTACAATAGCTTCAGTTCAGTCACTTTAACATCGAGGGAGAGTTCAGGCTTGATTTGTTCTAGAACCCACTTCTTTGCCTTTCAAATGAATCCATTTCCTTCCAGTCATTGTCCAGTTTTCACACTTCGACATAGTAATCGGGAATACTATGGCAGGAGTTATCTTGATTTTGATCTTGGCTGCCAGCAACATGTGCTTTTCTGTATTGGCCTCACTTGTTGATATAGCAATATCCCAGTTTCTTGAGTTCGGTGAAACTGCATAATTTTGTGAAACCTGGAAGACTGCACGTGAGTGAAGGATATCCTACTACACTCCTTGTACAGCCTGTCCTTTGGGACACATATAGAAACTATTGAACTAATTTTTCCCTAAAAGGCTTGTGCTGTAACCTAAGAGAGCTAGTTCCTTGGATCAATAGCAGGCCCTGAGAACCAGGAGGTCCAGGTGCTCAGGCAAGTTTGGCTACATTGGAGAGGATGGAGGAGCTTACTGCTCTCAGGAAATAAGACAAGATGGGGTACAGAATTGGGACAAGAGGGTTGTTTGAGAACAGTGGTGTTATTAAAAGTTGGTATGCTGTTGGAGTTATTTTGTGGTTCCTGTCAGACCCCCTCTGATTTTAGTAGTATGATTAAAATCAAATACAGATTTCTGTGGTTTGGAAAACACAACTTCCCTTACTAGGATTTTAAAAAAATGTTCCAGCAGCTGTGATTTGGTGTCATTCTAATAGCATTCATTGTACTAGGACAACTTAACCCCACATACATGTGTTCCCTTTGTTTTTTTCCAGCAAGGGACACAAAACATGCCAAGTTCTTTCTCTTGCTATTTTCAACATCTTAGCTAAACTTCTTAGGCAACCAGCATCCTAGTCATTTAACCTCACATCTTTTCCCTGAGAACCAGGAGTTCCAGGTGCTCAGGCAAGTTTGGGTACATTGGAGAGGATGGAGGAGCTTACTGCTCTCAGCAAATAAGACAAGCTGGGGTACAGAATGGGGACAAGAGGGTTGATTGAGAGCAGTGGTGTTATTAAAATTTGGTATGCTGTTGGAGTTGTTTTGTGGTTCCTGTCAGACCCCCTCTGACCAGCCCAGTGACTTGTGTTTAGGAGCGCAGACTCTAATTTGGGAGAACCGGGTTTGATTTCCCACTTCTCCACATGCAGCTGCTGGTGTGACCTTGGGTCAGCCACAAGTTATTTCAGAGCTGTTCTGGAAAGAGCAGTTCTTGAAAGAGCTCTCTCAGCCTCATCTACCTCACAGGGTGTCTGTTGTGGGGAGGGGAAGGGAAAGGAGATTGTAAACCGCCCTGAGACTCCTTTGGGTAGTGAAGGGCAGGGTATATATCCAATCTCCTCCTCCTCCTCTTCTTCTTTGTCATTGTCATCATCATCATCTTGGACACAAAGTCCTCAGGATAGAGTTACCAATTTCCAGGTAGTGGCTGGAGAACTTCCGCTACTACAACTGATCTCCAGGTGACACACACTTCCGGTGATGTCAGGGGGTGTGGCCTTATGACACACTTCCGGTGATTTCAGGGGGTATGGCATATGCTAATGAGTTATGCTAATGAGTTCCCCTAGCTCTTTTTCTACAAAACGACCCCTGGTTCTAGAACCCACTTGTTTGCCTTTCAAATGAATCCATTTCCTTCCAGCATTGTCCAGTTTTCACACTTCGACATAGTAATCGGGAATACCATGGCAGGAGTTATCTTGATTTTGATCTTGGTTGCCAGCAACATGGTCTTTTCTGTATTGGCCTCACTTGTTGATATAGCAATATCCCAGTTTCTTGAGTTCGGTGAAACTGCATAATTTTGTGAAACCTGGAAGACTGCACGTGAGTGAAGGATATCCTACTACACTCCTTGTACAGCCTGTCCTTTGGGACACATATAGAAACTATTGAACTAATTTTTCCCTAAAAGGCTTGTGCTGTAACCTAAGAGAGCTAGTTCCTTGGATCAATAGCAGGAAATCTGTCTCATTGGGTTTTTCCCCCCAATTGTAATGATTGTGCACATTCAAATTGTTGTGGCCTGCAATATAAATGGTTTCATAACAGAATGCAAAGCTGCTCCCTGCCCACGATGCAACAAGAAGTCAGAGAGCTCAAAAGTGTATGTGGTTCTATCTAGCCAGCATGCTTCTTGGATTTCACAGTGGATAAAAATGGGGGGAAATAATGTGGATATGCAGTATTAAATTCTGAAAAGATGAGAAAATTGTTGTTTAGACAGCACCCTGGTTTGTACTTCTTTTTTAGTAGTATGATTAAAATCAAATACAGATTTCTGTGGTTTGGAAAACACAACTTCCCTTACTAGGATTTTAAAAAAATGTTCCAGCAGCTGTGATTTGGTGTCATTCTAATAGCATTCATTGTACTAGGACAACTTAACCCCACATACATGTGTTCCCTTTGTTTTTTTCCAGCAAGGGACACAAAACATGCCAAGTTCTTTCTCTTGCTATTTTCAACATCTTAGCTAAACTTCTTAGGCAACCAGCATCCTAGTCATTTAACCTCACATCTTTTCCCTGAGAACCAGGAGTTCCAGGTGCTCAGGCAAGTTTGGGTACATTGGAGAGGATGGAGGAGCTTACTGCTCTCAGCAAATAAGACAAGCTGGGGTACAGAATGGGGACAAGAGGGTTGATTGAGAGCAGTGGTGTTATTAAAATTTGGTATGCTGTTGGAGTTGTTTTGTGGTTCCTGTCAGACCCCCTCTGACCAGCCCAGTGACTTGTGTTTAGGAGCGCAGACTCTAATTTGGGAGAACCGGG
>NW_015161970.1:892365-892557 GCF_001447785.1 Gekko japonicus | reverse complement strand
AGGGGAAGGGAAAGGAGATTGTAAACCGCTCTGAGACTCCTTTGGGTAGTGAAGGGCAGGGTATATATCCAATCTCCTCCTCCTCCTCTTCTTCTTTGTCCTTGTCATCATCATCATCTTGGACACAGAGTCCTCAGGGTAGAGTTACCAATCTCCAGGTAGTGGCTGGAGGACTCCCGCTACTACAACTCA
>NW_015161970.1:883163-892181 GCF_001447785.1 Gekko japonicus | reverse complement strand
GTCCAAGGAGGACTTGAGGAACCAGGGAGGGCACAACACTGCCAAGATGCCTGCTGACAATGTTCCAGCAGTGCCAGAGGCCATGATAGTAGAGTCTGCAAGGGAGAGCTCACCACTGGCCTTTGAAATAGCCACCAAGGCTCTTCTGGGAAGGATGTGAACCTGGACATATAGCACCCAGGGGATGACACCACTCTGGTGTCATCTGGTGTCATCCCCTGGTCCACTGCTTTTTAACTTGTTCATAAATGATTTGGAGATGGGAGTAAGCAGTGAAATGGCTAAATTTGCGGATGATACAAAGTTGTTCAGGGTGGTGAAAACCAGTGAGGATTGTGAGGCACTCCAAGGGGATCTGTCAAGGATGGGCGAGTGGGCGTCAACATGGCAAATGGGGTTCAATGTGGCCAAGTGCAAGGTGATGCACATTGGAGCCAAAAATCCTAAATATAAATACACATTGATGGGGTCTGAACTGGCAGAGACTGAGCAAGAGAGAGATCTTGGAGTTGTAGTAGATAACTCACTGAAAATGTCGAGACAGTGTGTGACTGCAATAAAAAAAGCCAATGTTATGCTGGGGATTATTAGGAAGGGTATTGAAAACAGATCAGCCAATATAATAATGCCCCTATATAAATCAATGGTGAGACCTCATTTGGAATACTGTGTGCAGTTCTGGGCACCACACCTTAAAAAGGATATTATAGCTTTGGAAAAAGTGCAGAAAAGGGCAACTCGAATGATAAAAGGGTTGGAACACTTTCCCTATGAGGAAAGGTTAAAGCGCTTAGGGCTCTTTAGCTTGGAGAAAAGACGACTGAGGGGTGACATGATCGAGGTTTATAAGATTATGCATGGGAAAGAGCAGGTAAAGAAAGAGGTACTTTTCTCCCTTTCTCACAATACAAGAACCCGTGGGCACTCCATGAAATTGCTGAGCGGTCGGGTTAGAACGGATAAAAGGAAGTACTTCTTCACCCAAAGAGTGATTAACACATGGAATTCACTGCCACAGGAAGTGGTGGGTGCTACAAGCATGGACGGCTTCAAAAGGGAATTAGATAAGCATATGGAGCAGAGGTCCATCAGTGGCTATTAGCCACAAGGTATAGCTAGGGGCTCTGGGGCAAGTGATGCTCTGTCTTCTTGGTGCTTGGGGGGGGGTCAACAGTGGGAGGGCTTCTAATGTCCTGGCCCCACTGCTGGACCTCCTGATGGCACTGGTATTTCTGGCCACTGTGTGACACAGAGTGTTGGACTGGATGGGCCTTTGGCCTGATCCAACATTGGCGTCTCTTATGTTCTTATGTTCTCTGTAGGAATGGTAGTGGCAGAAGGCCTGGGCCAAGGTGCTACAAAGGAGGTGAAGTTCTGGACTGGTTGCACACTGTTGGCAGAGTTTAAATATGCAAGGAAGCCTAAAGCTGCCAAAGGATTGGGTTGGAAAAGATACTTAATCAACTCCTCAGCCCCCAAATATAATTAGTAAACACTGCATTTCCCTATGCACACTTATCTGGAAACAAGTCCCATTGAACTTGATGGGACTGACTTCTGCGTAAACATGAACTGGATATTGTTGTACAACATGCAGAGTGGCTATTCGGCTTTGAAAGCATGCCCCTCAGTCACAAAGCACATTGCCAGGCCATGGTGTTAAGCTTAAATGCATGAATATTCTGCTTTTGCCCTTACAATATCGAAGGCCTGGTTTATTTGCAGAACGAGTAGGTCACAATTCACTGATCGCTGCTGCTGCCTACTCCTCTTGGTAATTATCTTGCAAGAATGTAGTGGTTGCAAGTCGGAGAAGCCTGTGCTGTCACTGAATGTTATAGGCAATGTCAGGAATGGAAATACCTCCTCACCTTGCATATATTTTTTTCCATTGTGCGTTCCGTTGTCTTTGCAAGTCCAGAATGTTTATCTGGGGCTGATTGTGCCCATTTAGTTTAAAAGTAATTTACTATAATTGTGACCTTATTAAAAGTTGTGTGTTTTTGAGCTGCTTTTCACTTCATGCTAATGACCAGTAAATAAAATGCTAATTTACTTTACAGCTTTGAGATGCAGAAGTTCAGGTATACGTATGGTTTTAATTAGCATGTAATTTTGACACTAGACTGGATGGATGCCAGGTGTTTTTTAAAAAGACATATTTACAGGGAATAGGTAATTACAATGCATCGTGTGGTGCTATTGTTAGAACTGGATCTCTGTCTTATTAGCCTCTCTCTTCTGGGAAATTCACACTTGCCTTGGCCTCCCATGTAGTAAATTGGTTTATCAGAAAGATTGAACCATTTCTCTTTGATGTACTACCTTACTATATGCAGGGTGGAGAAGCACTGAAAAATATGACCCTCACCTTCTTGTGAAGTGCTAGGGCTAGGGCTGCATGGTGTTTTGCTCTGGCAGGAGACTTTCAGCCTGGCCTCCCTTTGTCCCCTGCTGCTGCTTGGTAGGTTGGTGGGGGAAGAGTGGGGGGGGGAGATAACATCACTTCTGGCATGAACTCGGAAGTGAGATCATTCTCCCTCTAACGGTACAACATCACTTCTGGCATGAACTCGGAAGTGACATCATCATATTAGAGTGACACTCTGGGGTCCCACAGTAGCTCTGTACTTTTACCATAGAGTTTCAGTGCAATCCTGGAGCATCTCCCTGGCATCGCTTCTGGATTTGCACCATTGAAGCCATGGCAGTTGACATCCCTTTCCCCCCTCCCCCCGGTCCCCTGCTAGTTGCCAGCACTGGGTTGGCAGCCTTAGACATGGCTCAGTGGTAGCACTTGTGCTTCAAATGTAGAAGGTCTCAGGTTCAACCCATGGCATTTCCTGTCAAAGGAACTTGAGTAGTAGGTACTGGGAAAGGCCCTTCTCTGCCTGGGAGTCTGGAGATCAGTTACCAGACAGAGCAGACAGTATGTTTTCTGTGGGTTGGCTCTCTTAGAACAAGCATAGTAGGATGGATCCATTCAGCGTTCCTTGTTTCATGAATGCCGTTGTAATAAACAACACCTAAATCTAAAGACTTACAAAATTACATGGGCAAGCTTTGTGATCCAGAGCATAATTCTGCAGTGTCTAAGAGCGCAATCTTGTCTATTCAGTAGGGCCTCACTTCCAGGAAATTAATCTTAGAGTTGCACCATCAATCTACTAACCAACCTACATTTCCAGATGTTTGAAAATGGGCTGAGTATAGTCAGTGTTCACTCCCTTCTCAGCACTGTCCTGAAATTTTCTCCCTTTGTATAGATGTGACTTACCTGTTACCCTTCACACTGCCATCTTGAAAAATAAATAGCAGTCCAAATTTATTTCCTGTTCTCATGCCCAGGGAAATGCTGATTGCCACTTTGGGGTCAGGAAGCAATTTTTCTCCAGACCTGTTTGGCCCAGGATCCTGGAGGTTTTTTGTCATCTTCTGGGTGTGGAACAGCGGTCACTGCAGGTGTGGAGGGGGAGGTATTTGTGAATTTCCTACCTTGTGCAGGGGGTTGGACTAGATGACCCTGGAGGTCCGTTCCATGATTTTGTCCTGGGTATGGATGGAGGGACTGTGACACAGGAACTTTGTTGGAGCTAGGAAAGGCTAGTCAGTACTTGGATAAGAGAGAGCTCCTGGAAACCCCGTGAATGCCATCCTGACAGAAGAAAAATAAGATATACATGTAATATATCACTTTTGAGAAAGAGGATGGAGTTGGCTCTGTAGCAAAGCTGGGACATAGGAATTCTCCCCATCTCTCCTCTCAGAGCATATTGTACACTCTGACACATTAAACTCTTGAGATTCATTACATTGTAATAAACAGAGGGGAAGACTTGTATACTCAAAACACAAGCTGTGTATTTATAAGACATAGTACTCCCTGTAATAAGGCATCAGAGCCAATGTATCATACAACCTATTAATTCAGCAGTAAAATTTAATAACAAATGTCAAACAGGACAGAAGAAAGGTCCACATGGCCAATTAAATTGAACCAAATTCAAATTTAAATTTTAAAATGGTGTAGTAAATGTTTTAACAATGTACCTGAATACAAGGAACAAGATGACCTTCTGGCCTTTTCTTGAAGCCCGTGCCAGAGAAGTGGTTTTATTATGTTGGCAGCATTGTTATCACTGTGATCATGCTTCTTCTTGAGATGTCGGGATAACATAAAGAATCCAAACTGCACCTCCTCCCCATCCTAACATTGTCTCAGTTTCCAGGAGAGCCACAGCCTGGTATGAGGAGGAGCCATAGCACAAGCTCTTTCTCATGTGACTTGGGGTTTCTCATGTGACTTGGAGTTTCTCAGACTCCTGCAGCAATCAGTTCCCAACAACTTCATTCAAAGAAGTAAAGTTTATTGAGACACTGAGAGTATGCAGACATCTTTCTGTGTTAGAACCAGTGTTCCCTCTAAGGTGAGTTAGTGTGAGCTAGCTCACAGGTTTTTAGCCTCCGGCTCAAACATTTTTGTCTTGGCTCAGGAAGGAGGGGCTCCAGAGCAAACTAATTTATGCAGTAGCCAAATCGCTCACTCACAACTTTAATGCCAGTAGCTCACAAAGTAGAATTTTTGCTCACATGACTCCACAGCTTAGAGGGAACATTGGTTAGAACTGGAGAAAAGCATGTGCAGCAAGCAGATATACATCATTCAAGGAGGCCCCTGATGGCTTAAGGCCAATCAGGGATCAGGTAGAAGCCCACCAAAGGAAAGGGCTACTTTTCCCAAGAGAAATACTACACCAGGCACTGAAGGTCATAAAGAGATAAAAGAAACAGAGAAGACATTGCAGAAATGAAACTTAACATTCCAGAGTCACCCCACTCACATGGCAGCCAGGGCTTGAGAAAGGCCTAGCTGACCCACTACCCCATGGTCTGGAAAGGAGCTATGCTCCAGTGTTGTCTGCACCACCAGGCCTACCAAAAAAGAGGAGGCTTGAGAAATATGCTGACTGCAAAACTAAGTTTTGCAATTCCTGCTCCAGAATCTGTACATAAACATAAGTGTACCACAGATGTCATAGATTACAGCACACATGTTCAGATCTGAGGACTTAAGACATGTGGGTTAAGTACAAAAATGTATCTTGGTAATGAAATAAGAGGACATTCTAATTCTATTTGACATTCCACAACACCACAGACATAGATAGAAATTTTGCACCTGGAACTGTTTATGGGATTGTATATCCAGATGTGTGGCTTCTGGCTGACACAAGGAGGGGATGAACAGCAGCATCACTGAGAAGATAGCTCTTGAACTCTTGCTGACATTCAAAGTATCTCTGGCTACCTGACTATCCTTTTTATAAAGATGGATGTTTAAATAACATCAACAACCCCTCTTTACAAATAACTAACAAAAATAATTTTAATGACTGAAAAAAGTTACTGGCTGATATCCTGCATGTTCTGTGAATATTTTTTTTTGGTGTTGTTGTTTTTTTGCTTCAAAACCATAGAGTTTGTCCGAAAACTAGAGTGTCATCCCCTGACATCAGCAACGCGATGTCACCACTTCTGGGTGACATCATCATGTTGGGGATATCGCCCAGTAACGTCCCTGTTTGGGGGTGGGACTCCCCCCCCCGGCCAGTTGGCCAGCAGTGGATCTAAGCCCAGAAAGTTGGGAGAACTCCCTGCTCAGACTGGGGGTCTGGCAACCCTATACCGGATGCACTGTGTCTTGGCAGGGCAGGCCCAGCCTTCCAAAGATCTTTCCACACCTCTCACCTTCAGGCATCCGGTAACTTGCTGTTGCTCAGGCCCCTATGCTTCATTTATGCTTTCACTGAGAATCTTGGGGCATGTAGTTTTGAGAGCATGTGATGTATAGATATTTAAGAAGATGAGGAGCTGCCAAAGAAGCATTCAAGGCATTGTGGTGGTGGTTAGAGAGATCTCTTCATTGCTGCCACATGATTGGGTGGGTGAAGGTATAAGAAGCTAGGCTGGAGGCTGCAATTCTCTAGTTTGGGATACAATCCGAGCTAGGTAGATCTAGATCAGGGACAAAGCACCCTGCAGCATCTACATCTACATACAAAGATGATGATATTCTGGCAAACAAAAGTGTATGTGTGTGAGAGAAGTGAGGGTTGTACTTGGCCAAACACAATGGCAGCACACTACCAAAACCTTCCTTATGTCCATTGGAAGTCTGTTCTATGGCACAGGAACCCCTACAAAGTGAGCCAAAGAAGAAGGGTTGCCAGCCAAGGTCTGGCAGTCCCCAGGAGCTTTGGGGGGCAGGGCAAGGTGGCACAGGGTGTCATCCAATTGCAAGACATCACTTCTAGTGGCATAACTGGAAGTGATGTCACCTGTTGCAGAGATGCTGTATCATTCCTCCAAAACTCTATGATAAAATAGGATTGCTAGAGCATCATGGTATGGGGGGGATTGCTAAAGCAGTGTGGTAATGTGCGACATCCTTTATGGTTACACGACTGGAAATGAGGTTGTGCTGTCACCATGTTGTCACTTTCTGCCAGAAAACGTCTCGTGCTGCTGCACTGGGCAGCAGAGCCTGGTCCCCCTACTGAGCAGAAACAGTTCTCACTCAGTTGAGTGGATAAAACCATTCATAACTCCTGGTTTGATTATTGGATCTGCCTTGTGAGTGCATAACGATAGAGGTACTACTGCAGATATGAGGGTCCCAGGTTGTGAAGGGCTAAGATACAAAGCTGGTAGACCACAGTGTGAACCAACTGCCATAACTGGTATGTTTCTGGGGCAAGAGTCTTCAGAGAGCATCGGGGTCCTTTTGGACATTATTTCAGACATTCAGTAATTCCAATCAGGTGTCCAAAACAAGGTTGAAATTACTGGACACCGGTATACACTGTACAGTTTCTTGTCTCTTCTGCTTGGAGTCTTACCTCTAATACTGTAGAATTTTCTTTGGACTTGGACACCTTTCAGATGCTCGCCTGGAAGACTTTTCGCCAGAGTATGACACTCAGCCAAATGCTATATGTAAGTTTGATTCAGTACTACTTATGTCTCCTAGGAAAAATCTTATTAAAAAGGAAAGCTGGCCAATAATTTAATTAATCCCCCCCCCAAGTCTCTGTCTACTGGATTTGAATTAAGCCAAAAAGGGGAAAAAAACCACAAGGGCAATTGTCTAGAATGTGTTGAAGATAATGGGACATGCATCAGCAAACACACTGGCTATTTTTCCTTAGCTTTGGATGGCATTAACTCTCTCGGTGGAATAGAAAACTCCTCATTTGATCTAATCTGAACCAAGAGAATTTGACAAATTGTTCTGGTGTTTATGAGGCTTCTCCCTGAATTGATTTTAGAGCAGAGACAGAGGGGGGGGGAACCAATATCAATAACAGCAGTGTACATGTTAATAGGGCCTTTGTATCTTCTTGGCAAACTCATTTCATTATCTAATAAAGCTCATCTTCTCAATTCCACACTTATCCCTCCCATTTTGCTTGATGGCTTCATCAGGCTTGTATCAAGCGGTGACTTTCGGCCCATCTATGCAGACCACAATGTTTGGGGCAGTGGTAGTGCTTTTCTGGAGCCACATTTGTACAGGAGGGGCTGTGGCTCAGTGGCAGAGCATCTGCTTGGCATGCAGAAGGTCCCAGGTTCAATACTAGGCATCTTCAGCAAAAAAGAATCAAATAGTAGATGACATAAAGGCCCTGTGTCTGAGGCCCTGGAGAGCTGCGAGGCAGCCTAGAGAACATGAGCCAATGGTCTGATTCCGTATGAGGCAGCTTCATGTATTCTGCTTCAGTGCTCAAAGCATTCAGGTAGCCTCAAATGTCTTCTGTGAACCCACAATGATTACAGCAGCTGTTAGGAAGCAATCAAATCTGCAATATAAAGATCATCGGGGGGGGGGATAAGAAAAAATATTTTTAACAGGCTTCTGTCTAGAAAGTCAAGAATGCTTCAGTTGGTCCTCCTGTTGTTCTTGTTTGTTTGGAAATCAATATCTTTGTGCAGGATCTTAGGCTGGTTTGTCTCATCTCCACTTCTAATACCATCTATCTACAACTGTAACTTCATGAAGATTCCCCCCCCCCTTGCCATTGCCTACTGAAATTTCAGCTTCTTCCACTTGGGCTGCTGTTTATTCAGTATTGTCAATTTGTCACTTTAACTAAAGGCCCCAGACGTGCGTGTCTCATTCTCTGTTACACTGCCTCATGGGTTATATAATCCTGAGGCTGCATAAACAATTGCTTGTTCACTTGAATGTGTATGTTGCTCATGCAAGATGTGACTGCTTGGTACAAAAGGGCAAAAACATCAAGAATATGAAGACTGGCACTGAAAGATAAAATCTCACAAGAAAGCAGATGATATGGAGGTATGTAATGCTTAGCCATGTGAATGTGACTCGTAAATCAGTTTGTTGACAGTATAGTGGATTTCAGAATGGGTGCCAGAAATCACATTCCAGCAATGCAGTAATTCATCTGAATTCCATCCTTGTGCATCTCTGGCCAGGGCCATTGACACCCCCACCCACCTCCGACACAGAGAGTGAGAGACGGGTGCTAGGGGTTAGCTCAGTTTCCTCTGCCTGCCCCCTTCTCGCACCTGTGTAGCCAGCCAGACTCACACTCTGCTTGCTGGGAAGGCAGCACATGGTGCTCTTTCTCCCTTGTAGGATGATCCGCATGGCAGCAGCCAGCCCCTCATCTGTCATCCTCCTCCTTGCATGATATGCCTTGCAAAAAGCCCACTGCTTGCTCCTTTCCCTGTCCTGTTTCCTGAGCTGCATAGAGAAGTTTCTCCACCACAAGAACAGCTTATTTACCAATTGTCATCTGGTAAATAAGCCCCTGGCTTGAGACAGTGGAAGAGGTGGGGGAGGGGGGACTTCTCAATTATCTCATGCCCTAGAGAAGAATATGATGGAGGGCCAGGGCAGAAGAAGAAGAAGAAGAAGAAGAAGAAGAAGAAGAAGAAGAAGAAGAAGAAGAAGAAGAAGAAGAAGAAGAAGAAGAAGAAGAAGAAGAAGAG
>NW_015161970.1:879246-882776 GCF_001447785.1 Gekko japonicus | reverse complement strand
TTACAAACTCCTTTCCCTTCCCCTCCCCACAACAGGCACCCTGTGAGGTGGGTGGGGCTGAGATAACTCTGACACAAACTGCTCTTTTTCAGGGACAGCTGTGCCAGAGCGTGTGACTGACCCAAGGTCACATCAGCAGGTGCAAGTGGAGGAATGGGGAATCAAACCCGGTTCTCCCAGATTAGAGTCCGCACACTTAACCACTACACCAAACTGGCTCTCATGACTCACTATGATGCTGGAGAGGCAAAAAGTTTCCAGTTAGTTGCTCAAAGTGAGCATCACAAGAAAAAGACCAATGTCTAAAAAGCAGTGGAAGTTCCAGATAAGGTTGCCAAATGACCAAGAAAAAGGGTTGGTTTTCATCTCTGCCTTTAATGGCAGTCTGATCTATGGAAATCAGAAAGTGAACTTTTGACAAAACAGAGCAAGCACTCATTACTGGCTTGTTCCTGCAGTTCAACCGGCTGAGAGATGCACAGAAGGAGGAGCTAGTAAGAAAAAAGTTGGCGGCACCTCGATCTGGGTGAGGCAGGGATATTTGGGGGCTGCAGTCCCCCTGTGCATATTTACATGCAAGTAAGCCCCATCACAGTCACACTTTGTGTTAACGAGGACGGGTCCACCTAACTGGAACAAGGCCTTCCCAGCAAGTGCTTGATTTTTTTTTTTAAACCCAGAAATCTTAAGATTTAGCTGGGAGAGGAGGATGGGGTGGTTTCTCTCTGTTTTCTCCTGCTTCCTTTCCCTTTTCCTTTCTGTTTAAGGAGGCAGCAGCAGAAAGGGAGAGGAGAGGAGGGGAGAAGAGAACTGGAGCCAGTTGGATTCCAGTGTCCAGAAACCAGAGTTCTTTCTGAAATTAGTACAGATGCAAGACTCTGATCACCTGTCAGGGACTCATTTTTTGCTTCCGAAAAGAGATGTTTTGTAGAAAGAAGAAAGTGCTTGCTAAGAAACACACCTATGGGTGCCATGGTGCCCCCATGAGTGCCAGCTGCAAAAAAAGAATATACCTATTAGCGCTAACCAGCTTCTCCCTTCTTTTCCAAAGCAAGTCAGTGAGAGGAGAGCGAAAGCTCGCAGAGTGCTATGAGCTAGATTTCTTCAGATTTGACTCTTCTCTTTTAATGTTGGCATGTGCTAGGTGGTTGTTATTTACTGGCTCTCATGACTCACTATGATGCTGGAGAGGCAAAAAGTTTCCAGTTAGTTGCTCAAAGTGAGCATCACAAGAAAAAGACCAATGTCTAAAAAGCAGTGGAAGTTCCAGATATCCATACCTAACAAACAAGTATTATTCTATTCATGAATTGTGGCAGCAAGCCGATAATATTTGCTTTTGATCAGGGTGATTCCCCAAATGGAATCTTTGTCTGGGGGCCCATGTTGGCTCTCAGCAGTCCTGTCTGTGACAAGCTTAATAATTGATGCTGGTGGGCTTTCCACTGGTGAAAAAGAACTTTGGTTATTGATCTTGATGGGACCTATAACTCTGATTAGATGTAGACCTGACCCCCACCAGGGGCAGGGAACCCCCCACTTTTCCAGGGTGCTTCCGCTGACAACCAGCTGGTGGGGGGAATCCCACCCACAACTGGCCAGAAAGGCAACATGATGATGTCACCCAGAAGTGACATCATCATGTCACCGACATCACATGGTGACTATCTAGGTTTTGGGCAAAACTATGGTGAAATCGCTTACAAACCATAGAGTTTTGCCCAAAAACTAGATCTCACCCCCTCGATATTGGTGATGTGATGACGTAGCTTCTGTGAGATGTCATCATGTCACCTTTTGGGCCTGGTAGGATCTGGCAACCCTAATTGAATGATACATTAAACATAAGTTGGAGTGGAGAAAACCCCAATCCAACTTGTGTTTAATGTGTGACCCAGGACTCATCTTCGAAATGGAGGGGGCAGATACTTGGCTCCTGAACATGTGTGGCAGCGGGACAGGCTTCATCATTCTTTCCCTTCCACCTCGCACATTTTTGCTAGCAGAAAAGGGCTGGAGGGGGTGGCTGTTGTCTTACTGCTGGTTCCACGTCTTACTGCTGCCCCAACCCGGCTCATGTTTCACATATTGTCTAATCAGATCCCAAAGAGTGAATGTTTTGAAATACTGTGTTGTTTTTATTTACTGCCAATTTTAATTCCTGGACATTTGAGGAGGGGGAATCTTTTTCATGTTTCTATTTCTAGTTTCTCTCAGTTTCAGACATTAACTAAGCTCTTCATGTATATGCTCTAATAGGTGTCCTTCTCAGAACCCTGAAAATATCTGCACGTATTATTGATGCATGATTACAACCCCATCCATTTTACTTATCTAACATGCCAAAAGAAAATATCTTATTTACAGTGAGAAGTAATGAAATCTGAATATTGGAAGAAACTACTGAAGTGTGAGATCAAATAATCTGAGAAGTCTTCATCCGGCTATTCAGCTGGCGGCCCATAATTAAAATAGTAGAAAATTAGGGATGACATGTTGTGTAATATTTTAAAATATTTAATTTAACTTTCATCTGAAGTTGTTTAATGCAACTCATTTAAAAGTATTTAAAAACATGTGCTCCACCCTGCAAAATTAGTCATATAGTCATATGCAATGTTAGTTTATTAGTATCTTATCAACCTGACTCTGCTGAAAGGAGCCAGAGGCTTGAGTATTTATATCATGTTGTTTTCTAACTGGGAATCTGGATGATTTCAGTTGTCCCCCCCTTCTGCTAATAATGTCCTGTAAGTCAATTATCTTTCTTGGAAAATATATGAATGCTCCTGTTCCTATATTGCATATAACTCCTGTTCCTATATTGCATATGCACTGCTCTTGGATTTGTCTTCAAGTATGCGGTGGCTCAAGTGGTTAAGACGCTGAACTGCAGGCTGTGAAAGGTCGGTAGTTCAGCAGTTCGAGACCTGAGTGTGCCGCATGACGGAGTGAGCTCCCGTCTCTAGTTCCAGCTCCTTCCAACCTAGCAGTTCGAAAGCAAGAAATTGCAAGTAGATAAATAGGTACCACTTCAGTGGGAAGGTAACAGCATTACGTGCGCCTGGGTGTTTAGTCATGCCGGCCACATGACCACAGAAATGTCTTTGGACAGCGCTGGCTCTTCGGCTTTGAAACGGAGATGAGCACCGCAACCCTAGATTCGACTGGCTTTTGAGCAAGGGAACCTTTACCTTTACTTTATACAGTTTATGAACTGTAACTTCCTATTTCTTGATGTCTTAAGCCACAGAAGTCACATTCAGCTGTCTAGGTCTCTCAGGATTATTGTTCAGCTGGTTTGCATTTCTTTGATCCAAAATGTGAGCTGAGAGAAAATTTATATATAAAGAACTGCTGTACACATTGACTGTGAATCTGAGATTCAAGGTGTGAAGGACCAGAAAAACAAAACGAAACAGAAAAACGGTGCGGGGAGATGAATGTTCCAAGGACTATTTCCAATGGAGCAATGAAAGAAAACTCCTATGAAATATTTTCTGTTTTAGAATGATTGAAAGCTTTTTAAG
>NW_015161970.1:821521-879236 GCF_001447785.1 Gekko japonicus | reverse complement strand
GTCTGTTGTGGATTCAAGAGGCCGCAGTGGCTCAAGTGGTTAAGACGCTGAGATGTAGACTGGAAGGTCGGTAGCTCGGCAGTTCGAGACCCTAGTGCTGTGTGATGGAGTGAGCTCCCGTCTCTGGTCCCACCTCCTGCCAACCTAGCAGTTTAAAGGCAAGAAATTGCAAGTAGATAAACAGGTACCACTTCAGTGGGAAGGTAGCAGCATTCCGTGCACCTTGGTGTTTAGTCATGCCGGCCACATGACCACGGAAATGTCTTCGGACAGCGCTGGCTCTTCGGCTTTGAAACGGAGATGAGCACTGCAACCCTAGATTCGACTGGCTTTTGAGCAAGGGAACCTTTACCTTTACTTTATACAGTTTATGAACTGTAACTTCCTATTTCTTGATGTCTTAAGCCACAGAAGTCACATTCAGCTGTCTAGGTCTCTCAGGGTTATTGTTCAGCTGGTCTGCATTTCTTTGATCCAAAATGTGAGCTGAGAGAAAATTTATATATAAAAAACTGCTGTACACATTGACTGTGAATCTGAGATTCGAGGTGTGAAGGACCAGAAAAACAAAACGAAACAGAAAAATGGTGCGGGGAGATGAATGTTCCAAGGACTTTTTCCAATGGAGCAATGAAAGAAAACTCCTATGAAATATTTTCTGTTTTAGAATGATTGAAAGCTTTTTAAGTTAAGGGTTTTTCATGCTTGAAGTAATTCAAGATTTTTTCAGTTTTTCCCATGGAAAAATTAGAAAATTTGGGAAATGCTGAAAAGACTGCCTATGATTTTTTTCTATTTTGAGTGAGAAAGAAAGCTTGCTTTACAAAGCATTTCCATTATTCCAAATGTGTCTGAGGACACAATTAGAAAAATTGGGAAATTTGGGGGAGAACTGAAAAAGAATCTGTTTTGTGTAAATGTAAATACTTTTCTCAACTATTAATATTCTATAATGTATTTAATGATAATACATGATTAAAGAATGCAGATATGCATGAAAATTGTTCTTTCCATCTGTAACCATGATTTTTGGAATGGTAAACAAAAATCCAGGCTTTTTATATATTATGAAAAACATCTTTGAAAACAATCTTTGTTGTTAACATCATCAGTGACAGCAGGCAACTTCTTTCTCCTTTGTTTTCTTGAAATTCCCAGGCAGAGGCATTTGTTCCTTCTAGTTGGGTCCTTGCAAGAGATCAGGAGAATTCCCAACCAATCATCATTGGAGAAAAGACCCAGAGAAAGAACCTCTAAGGCAGGGGTGTCAAACATGTGGCCCAGGAGCCGAATCAGGCCAGCAGAGGGCTTCTATCAGGCCCACAGTGGAACTGGCCATTTCCTGCTTCCAGTTCTGCTGCTGCTGCTGCTGCTGCTGCATCATAGCTTGCTTCACCAGACTCTCTTAATCACTCAGCTATTTCATGTTTTAACCTGGGTCCTAGACTCAGAACTCTGAGCATGAGATTTCTGTGGTGAATGTCAATAAATCAAAAGTAGGTTTGCAGCTTACAGATACACACTGAAACAGCATACTCAAGATGGCAACAGCACAGAATTTTGATGCAATAATTCAGAGCAAGAGGTATCCGTTATCAGATACTGTTAAATAAAATATTGCAAGAGTGCTAGTGTTTGAAGCATGTTTTATTTAAAGTTTTAAACAATCTTTAATTGTGTTTGTCTGTGTTTTTTATAAAGTTTATATCTCTGCTACCTGGCATTACATTTTATGACACAGCCCGGCCCAACAAGGTCTCATTTATGTCAGATCTGACCCTCATAACAAATGAGTTCAGTACCCCTGTTCTAAGGCCTGCTGTTGCTGCTTTGAGCTGGACAACATTTTCAGAGGACTGACAGACCCCCACCCCTCCCCCTAAAAAACTCTTTAAAATTGAATAGTAATAGTGGTAAATAATTAAGGTATGCCTACAGTGGACACCCATGTAATGACACTGTGCTCCAGTGTGGCTCAGTTTAGCAGGCACAGTTACTCCCAAGAGTATTATTTTGTTAAAAGTATTCGGAAATCATGCCGTAATATTTGGACTTGGAGCAGTGTGGGTAGAGCAGTGTATAGAAAGCATCAAAGTCAGTACTCAAGGCACACTTAGCCAATCCACAGTGTCTACTCCCATGATTTTTCCTGCTGTTATCTGTGGCTCTGAAGTGTGTTTTAAGACCTATTCAAATATACAAAACTAGCATTTAGGGCAGCCCTGCTTTCATGGTGCAGTTTAAGAACAATGTTGGTGCAGGTAGGAGCTCTGAAAAATTTCCTCCTTCAAGCTGAAATAGTACAGTCCAGTAAATACCAAACTGTACACCATTCTTGTACAGCTGGATCAAGGTCCTGTTCTTACCAGTTTACAAAATTACCAGTGGACTTCAGGTACAAAGAGAAATTTTTTTTCTCCCACAACTTTTGAATGGCTGAATGAATGACAGCTTCTCCAAACTTTGAACTAGGGGTTGGATATCTTGGCAACAGAAAAATTAGAGCTTAAAATATACTCAAGCAGATGGTGTAAATTTAGAACTAGAAACTAAGGAGATATGAAAAATGTTCTAATGTTATGCAGATCTGCTGGTTTCCTTTATTCAGGCAAAAAATGATGCCTTCGCTTTGAAGACGTGGCAGAATGGCCTCATTTGGCTGTTTTGCTACTAAGCCAAAGTCTAACAGTGATGTGTGTTCATTACTTTTGTCCATAAGTCTTACACAGTTGATGGATAAATACAAGCAGCCACTTAGCAGGGTATGCATCTCATCATACAATAAACCAATCGTCTGGAATTGTCTACCAAGTGTGGAAATCATTTTACCACATATTCACACACAATTTAAAAAAAAACCCTGAGAAAATAGTACCAGAAAAAATATCAGTGGGATTTAGTACAGTAGATGAACGTGAGAATCCACCAAAAGTTGTCATTTGGTATACCTAGGACTCCATATTTAGATAGTTTATTAAACAAATCAATCAACTACTGCTTCATTTGATAAATCAGGGACTTATAAGTGGAGTTCAGACTTCATTGGCCTGAGAACGAAGAGCATACTTGTTCATTAAAGAAGCCATCTTGGCTTTGGAATGAAGAAAATATTAATCTTCTTTTCTCTTCTAATAATGAAAGGCTTGGTTGATTAAATCAAAAACTATTTTACATACCTTTCAATATCCTCGAAAAGGTATCTGTATTAAAATTTCTGTTCTAAACAGAATTATGTAAATACAGTTGATTTTTATCAAGCATACGATTAATCAACTGAAAATAGCCTTGATGTTATGGGTAAAATATAACAGATAGTTGATATCATGGATTTTTCTGGCAGTACATTTTTTTTAATTCAGTTCTTCTGAATCTCATCTCACTTCTGCAGCACACCTAATGATACTTCAAAACAGTGAATGTGAGGAGACATGTAATTTCCCCTCACTGAGCAAAGCTGATCTTTGCCAAAAGCAGCCCAGATTGAAAAACCAGAGAGGCACCATTCTGGCAGTTTCCCCCTCAGGGGTATCCAAATTCTAGTGGCAGCTTCCCATCTGGAAAGCACTGCAGGAAAGCTCCAGCAGTGCCAAGATGATTTGTCAAGTCTGGAACCTACAGTGAATAGAGTGGTTGCTCTCAAATGGGCCCGGTACTGTTTTCTTTGTTTAAAGCATTTGTTTTTAATGAACTGAATAACCAACCATTATGACACAGTTTGTTTAGAGAATATACCATTTTGCAACTACACCATTGTTACCTTTAAGTCTGTAGGAAGCGTTGTTTTGTGGGAGCCAGTGGGGCACAGTGACCCTTGGGCCAATAGCATTCTCTCAGGGCCACACTAGACATGATCCTTTTTTAAACTGTTGGGTCCGGGTCACAAGACCCAACTCTGTTTCCCTGCTCACGGCAACCATGAGGAATGTCTGTTTAAAAAAGAAAGTAGAGCCTGTTCGGGCTTCTAATGCCGACTTGAAGAAAGGAAGGGACTTTGCCTCCCCCAGCTGTTTTCTTGCTCCAAAATGGGGCTGGGGGCTGGGGGGAAGTTATTTCCTCATTTTTTGCCTCCTCATGGAGTATTTGGAGCATGTAAAACAGCAAAAAAGGGGACATAACTCCCCCTCCACAGTGCTGTTTTAGAGAAGAAAAATGGCTGGGGAAAAAAAAATCATAATACAGCAGTAATCAACTCCCTCCCCCTGACTTGTGTGGGTCAACTAAAGTAGGCCCTAGAAGGTGGCATAAATCAAAGGCCAAGAGTCAAAGGGCTCTTAGCCTGTGACTTTCTTTGATTAGATGTACGCTGAATGAACCAATGGGCTTCCTACATTCACAGTGGCTTTGCATTCTCTAATCTAGATTGCGTGCCTGCAGGAGGGAACCTTGCCATGTGTAATGTGCTCTGTGAGTCTGTTGCTCTTTATGGATCTCCTTACAGTGCAGGGAATTAGAAGAGACTTTTTAAATCGGTGGCTCCAAGCTTAGCCTGGCTACGCAAGGCTAACGGCTTATTGCTTGTGCAACCTCAGCTTGCGGGTTTTGTGGGCCAGAACTTGGAATGAATCTTGCAATAATTTAAAAAGAAATCAAACATTTTTACTTTTCACTTAACATCAAGTAACAGGCCCGTAGCCAGGATTTCGTGGTTTGTGCGGCAATTTTTTTTCTGTTGGGGCTGCCATTATTTGCCATGACTGGGAGTTCACTGTCTTGTCAATTACAGCTGAGCCAAGCCCCAAGGTTGGGTCTATTTGGCAGCGGCAAGGTGTGGGAGGGCATGCCTTTTTAAAAATAATTTTTAAAACATTTTGAGAAGTTCAATTTTGTGGGACTAGCCCTTTAAAGAAGGGGGCGGAGCCCTGAGGCTCCAAGCTTAGCCTGGCTACGCAAGGCTAACGGCTTATTGCTTGTGCAACCTCAGCTTGCGGGTTTTGTGGGCCAGAACTTGGAATGAATCTTGCAATAATTTAAAAAGAAATCAAACATTTTTACTTTTCACTTAACATCAAGTAACAGGCCCGTAGCCAGGATTTCGTGGTTTGTGCGGCAATTTTTTTTCTGTTGGGGCTGCCATTATTTGCCATGACTGGGAGTTCACTGTCTTGTCAATTACAGCTGAGCCAAGCCCCAAGGTTGGGTCTATTTGGCAGCGGCAAGGTGTGGGAGGGCATGCCTTTTTAAAAATAATTTTTAAAACATTTTGAGAAGTTCAATTTTGTGGGACTAGCCCTTTAAAGAAGGGGGCGGAGCCCTGAATAGCCCCACCAGAGCTATGAGCCTGTCATGTAACAAAAATATAGATCTTAGAGATTTTTTAAAGTTCAAACAATTAACTTTTCCCTCCTTCACAGGTTATCATTTCCAAAATCCATCTCTTTCCTCATGTTGGTGGCCCAAGAATTCTCCAGCTTGTGGACTGTGCACCAGCTTTCAAAATAAAGGTCCCAAATGAACTCCCCATTAGATAATACAGCCTTTAAACAAGGTGTTAAGAGCCTGTGATTAAGTTCAAGCTCCCCCGCACAGCAGTCTTGCTTCCCTCCTTTGCTTTCCCTAGTCTGCACCCTTTTGCATCTAGAGGCTCCACCCCTTCCTGGCTCATTTCATTTCTAGCTAGGGGTTAAAAGGTAAAGGTAAAGGTTCCCTTGCTCGAAAGCCAGTCGAATCTGACTCTAGGGTTGCGGTGCTCATCTCCGTTTCAAAGCCGAAGAACCAGCACTGTCTGAAGATTTTTCTGTGGTCATGTGGCTGGCATGACTAAACACCAAGGTGCACGGAACGCTGTTACCTTCCCACCGAAGTGGTACCTATTTATCTACCTGCAATTTCTTGCTTTCGAACTGCTAGGTTGGCAGGAAGCTAGGGGTTACACTTGCATAAAATAATTATGTATGTTCCCACAATTATAAATTACTAGGAATAAGGCCCATTGTGGAAATAAATACAACGAGCTCTAGAAAGAGGCTCTGGGAGAGTGCCCCAGCTTTGGGCACTTAGTGACAATTTGCTGTGGTGACTTCAGCAGGGTATAAGGACACAGAGTCCACCATTTTCTCCAGAGGAACTGATCTCTGCTACCTGAAGAGCAGTTGTAATTTTGAGTGATCTCCAGCCCTCAGATTGGCAACAGTGGTTCCCTAGTGGGAATGGCTGGTTTGGAGGGTGGAGTGTATGGCTTTGTACCTGCCTGAGGTCCCACCTCTCCTCAAGCCTTACCCTCTCCAGGCTCCATCCCTCAAATCTCCAGGAATTTCCCACCAGGAGTTGTCAACCCTATCAGGACTGGCCTCAATGAGTTTTCTCCCAAAGGCCAACATAGGTGTGGAAAGAGACTTTTACTCACAGAACCAAGATTGGTTGCCTAGCAACAGGCACTGAGGAGAAAGTACAGTTGCCAGCTCTGATTAGGGAAATACCTGGAGATTTGGGGGGGTGGATCATGTGGAGGGCAGCATTTGAGGGGGAATGGAAGGACTCAGCAGGGTATAATGCCATAGGGTCTACCCTCCAAAGCAGCCATTTTCTCCAGGGGAACTGATCTCTGTCATCTGGAGATCAATTGTAACAGTGGGAGATCTCCAGGTCCCACTTGGAGATTGGCAACCCTAGGGGAAAGTCATCTAAAAAGCAGGGGGTTGAAGAGAATGGTGTGATGGTCGCTGGGCCACCTCATTACCCAGCCAGCCATGGTGGAGCCAAAAAGGGGAGAGAGCCGTTTTCACTTTATTCTGACAGGAAAGTGGCCAAGCTGGCAGTGAGTGGGGGAGGGGGTTATGCTGAAAGTCCTTTGTCTTTTTACTGATAGAAGCAAGCTTGGTTGCCTACCAACAGCCACTGAGTTAGTCCCACACAGGAGCCAAGAGAAGTGTCTTCGTCAAGGGAGAGAGAGCTGTCTGCAAGTAAATCTGACAGGGAACAGGGGCTGATGTAAAAATGGGCGGGAAAGAGGAGCACACCCAGCACCTGGCCAATGGCATGCAAGTACTCTTGTGTGGCATCTGAAAGCACAGAGGAGAAAAGGGAATCACCGTCGCTCATAATCAGATATATATAAGGAGAGCAGTGTTCCCTCTAAGCTGAGTTAGTGTGAGTTAGCTCACAGTTTTTTAGCCTCCGGCTCACACATTTTTGTCTTAGCTCAGGAAGGATGGCTCCAGAGCAAACTAATTTATGCAGTGGCCAAATCGCTCGCTCACAACTAGTAGCTCACAAAGTAGAATTTTTGCTTACAAGACTCCACAGCTTAGAGGGAACATTGAAGGAGAGATAGTCATAATAAGTACAGTAATTGTAATAAAAGATGCATTCCTAGCTCTTCAGGAGAGTCCACTGTGCTAGTAGCTAATTTTTTAAGGAAGAGGCCATGCAAATTGGTCTGATTATTTCCTATGTCATTCTGGCAAATAATTAGTGCCTAGTATTAGTTAGCAGTGGCTTCTGCTTGGAGTTTTCCATGAATCCCAGGCTGTCTGCAAGAAGTATCATTGCTTGATGTAATGGATCGGGTAACTTCTTACCACGCAGTCTAAAAATGCATTGAGTGTTTTTTATATATAAATTTATATATACAACTTTTTGAGGGAATACAGAATAAAAAAGGGGTAAGGGGAAAGAAAAAAAAGGTAAAATTACGAAAACATAGTATAAAGGATATTTTTTTGCAAATATAAAGAACAATCCTTGATTCAAATACTTGACTTTTAAAGAAAACGTTAAAGAAAACGTTGTAACACATTGAGTGTTTTTGTATGGCTCAGTAGGAAGCTTTTACACAGTCAGTTTCCTTGTGATGAACACTTACCGGAGATTCGTGATGAGTTTTATAATATCTGTTTGTTTTGCAAATATACAAGATGAGCAGGGCACGAGGAACAGGGAGTCCCAAATACAGATGTTGCTAGTATTTAAAGAAAATGGCTGCTCCCCAAAACCAACAACATGCCCTTGGAGTTCCCCAAAGGTCGTTTTCATCAGCCAGCTGCAAAACTCAGCCCTGTTTCACCTTTACTGACTATTTTGAAGTCATAAGTACTGTTTCTTTCAGCCCCCACCTGGGCAGGTGGGATGTGCCACAGATTGCAGTGGCTGGTAGCCAACAGCTATCAGATGCCATCTAGAAAGCTGTGGAAGACAAGTGTTCAGGGAAGATCATTTTGCATATCCAAAGGGGATGGGGAATTTTACTGGCAGCAAACTAGCAGCAGCTGAATTAATCTGGGTTAATCTCTCCTTGCAAGTACTTTGAACCCTGGGCAGGGTAGGGCTCTTAGCCTATTGGCTCAGATCCCGACCCTCTGTTTCAGCAGCCTGGTCAATCAGCACCAGCCCCGGGGGCTGTTTTGTTTGTTTTATTGTATTACTAATTTCATAATTGTATTTCGGTATGTTATGTTTTCCCCCCTTTGAGCCACTTTGGATCCCGTTGGCGAGAAAAGTGACATGCCAGTGAAGTAAACAAATGCTAGTAATACAGTAACAGTAACCTCAATAGAAGCCAGGGCAGAAGTGAACCAATGAGACTAAGTTGGTGGGGGGGGGGGGTTGACTGGCTTGCACACCAGTTTCTCTTGACTCTTTCTATCTCTGGTATTTCAGCAATTAATTGAGCAGCAGCACTATTGCTTCTAAGACTGGTTGTCACTTCACTGTTAGTACTTGACTAATCACACTGGAGTACAAAATGACACACATTCTATTGAGTGTGATGGGTGAATGTATGCAGATTTAGAAAGATGTCTTGCTTTGAAACAAGAGCACGGTATTAGCCAAGCATCAGAACCTGGGACAGCACACTGTAGAAGCTGCGTTTATGACTGGCCAGAGAGCAGATAACTAAAGAGTAGCTGTCAAGGGCTGAAATACCTACCCTTGGGACGGGTATGGTGTTAAGAAGCGGGATGCCTGGATGCTGAAGGAGATTCCAGGAGACCATAATTAGGGAGGGTCCATGGCTCAATAGCAAAGAATCCTTGAGAGCAGGGGAAAGAGGAAGCCAAGTCTGGTGGAGGTCTTCCTCCATTTCATGTGAAGGTAAATGGGAGTCTAGTAACACCTTGAAGATGAACTAGATTTCCAGCATAAGCACTTCGCCAGATGCACTGTGGTGAGTCCTGAGGAAGCAGACTTTTTGGGGAGGAAAACAGCTTCTTCAAAAGCCCATGAAAGGCCAAGAATACAGGGTGTGATGTGGTGGTACAGAGTGCAAGGCAAGAGACAGAGATGGTTTGCCATTGCTTGTGTCTGCATAGCAAACCTGGACTTCCTTGGCGGTCTCTCATCCAAGTACTAACCAGGGCTGGCCTGAGCCAAGGTGTGATACAAATGTGCAAAATTCAAATGTAATCAAGGAAAGTACAGAGATGATTCATGAGGAAAGTGGTTGGCCATTTATCTCATTTTGCTAAGCCCTGGTGCTAGACAGATTCATGGAGGACATGTCCATCAATGGGCTACGAGCCATGCTGAGTAACCTTTATTCTCAGAGGCAGCAAACTTCTGAAATCCAGGGCTGGGAGGAACTGTCAGGGGAAGGCCTTGGCCTCTATGCCCAGTTGTTGGCCTTCAAGGACAAATGGCTGACCACAATGTAAAACAAGATGCTGGATCACCAGTCTGATCCAGCAGGGCACTGTTTATGTCCTGTGTTAACATCAAAAGTGATTGAGGAGTTCCAGATTTTATTAAGATACATGTTTAAGAAATCCCAAATCATTGTTCATCACTCAACGTGAAGGGCCATAAGGAAAATTGTCTCCGTAGCTGCTTCTGGCCAAAGTCAGTTTTGAGACTTTCCCGCATTCTCAGGGTCCTTGTATGTTCCAGGACTCTTCTGATGCAGAATCCCCCCCCCCCCGAATTTCCCAGCTCCGATCATTTGTGGAGCTGAGTTTAAACATTATGTTCATAGTATTTAAATTGCTCGACTAGTGTGAATGCAAATTGATTTATCCTTTTTAAAAAGTTTGTACCAATGTAGGCATTAGTATTTTAAATCATTCAGGTAGCCGAAATGGCATTCAGTCATTATCTGCAAGGGACACCTTCAGTCCTTGTGTCAGCTCTGTATTTTCAACACACCGCTCAGTATCTTGGAGAAATGTTAGAAGAATGAATGAAAAGTGGAATCAGTTTGAGAATATATGCCCTGCGGGCTCTCTGCAGCATCACAGTGTTGCAAAGCTTCTTTGGCGATGATACTTTATCTGCCTTGTGCAGGAACACAGTAGAACATAAATTTTAAAAAGAGAGGGAAGAAAAGACAACTAGGGGGGAAAAATAGGGTTATTTTCCTCGTTCTGTTTAAAGCAACGTTCGGTTGACTACCCAAACGGTAGAATTGTTGATTTTAAATGTACTGTGTATTCACTCCCTAAACATAGGCAAGAAATGCAACACAGATATTAGTCTTGCAAGAGAGAGACTCATTTTGATTATTTACTTATGCGTAAGCATCTTTAGGTAACAGCTATCGGATTTGTGCATGTAAAGAAAATAGATCCCTATCTTTTTGGTTTCTATCACATGTAGTTGCTGGAAGAAAGTCAGAGGATTGAAGCCCAAGTCTGCCTGTTTTGTGCTCTGATGCCCCCTTGTAGCAAGTCACTCAAAGGTACAAAGATCAGAATGAATCAGTTTTCTCTCTCACGTGTATCCTGCCCTTCCTTCAAGGAGTTGATCGCTCCTCCAGATTCCCTTTTATATATCCTACTTTTCAATAGGGACCCAAAGTGGCTTGCGATATAAAAATTTTTTTACAAATGCAGACGGGGATGCAGAGCAGATCTCTTCCTTCCCTCCTCAGCCCCACCTTTGCAAGCTAGTCTTCCCAGCTCTCGCCTACAAGCCTCAGGCGAGGTGACTCTTGCCCAAGGGCTCGAGACCCTGGGCATGCCAAAGCTTTATGTACCAGTTCAAGCCTCTGTACTGGCTTTGGTTTGCTTCCAGAAGCAATTTGTGGTACTGCTTCTGATCTGCTGATCTCGGAGCTCACGTCTGCTCACAGTGCAGAAGTCAGTCCATGAGATTCGCTGAGCCCAGAGGTTCAAGTTTCCCATTATCCTTACTGCACCTGTATGAGGTAGATATGGGTCAGCCAACTCCAGGTTATGATGTTTCAGGAGTGGAGCCTGGGGAGGGTGCGGTTTGGTGAGGAGAGGGACTTCATCAGGGTATGATGCCTCAGACTCCACCCTCCAGAGCAGCCATTTTCTCCAGGGGAACTCATCGCTGTGATCTGGAGATCAGCTGTGATTCTGGCAAATCCCACGTGTCCCTTGGAGGGTTGGCAACACTAAGTCGTTTAGACTGGTGGGGGGAGAGGGAGACTGGCCCCAGGTCATTTGTTAAGTTTCATGGCCCACTGCAGATTTCAGTCCAGCCTCTACACCATAGTGACCTTCTCATTGTATAATCAGTCTCTCCCAGCTTAATTTACCTCACACAATTATTAGAATAAAATGGTTGAGGGGAGAACCATGCCTGCTGCCTTAAGCTTCTTGGAGAGGACGGTTGGGATAAAAAATGTGAAAGAAAGTTGGAAGTTTGGGACAGGTTTGGGGCCAAAAGTTCGCCTTGTAGGCTTCATCCATCTTGAACAGACAGTAGAGCACAGCCTCTAATGAGAATTTAGGAATTCCTGGCTCCCAGCTTCATAGACTCCCACCAGACTACATTACCTCATTTGTTATCTGTGATTTGGGAAAGGAACATAACTAACCTGTATCTGTCATGAACATTGGTTCATGTTGGTGGAGATCACGAAGGACTGTTTCCAGCATGCATGCAAGAAAAAACTTCAGCAGAAATATTAGCAAGCAAGGGCAAAGTAATCAATAATTCCAGGAAATGTAACAGAAGTCAGGTGCTGAGCAGCCTTTTGATCCCCCATAGAGGTTTCAAATGAAAGGCATCCGTAAGGAGGTTTTCATCTTGCATTAATAACATCATTAATTACTGCCAAGTTTCTGTTATCTGTTTGTTTTTTCCATGGACCATGTTAATGTTTGGATACATGGGGGAGGGGGAGGGGGATCATACCCACTAATCCCACCCACAACCTCCACATGTTCAGCAGAAGGTGTGGATAGATTCATATGGGTGGACAGCACATGGACTCTTTTGTTCAACCAGGAGCCCTGCAGAAGACCATGGTGGCCAGGGTGATATAGTGGTTGAGGTGTTTGGCTGGGATCTGGAAGACCCAGATTCAAACCCCCAATCTGCTCAATGCATGACCAGTCTTACCCAACTCACAGGGTTGTTGTGAGGACACAGGTCATTTTCACACGGATTTTTGTGCCTCATGTTCATTGCTATTGGGAAGCCCATTTCCCCCCCCCCTGCTTTCCCACAGCATCGTGGTGCATTTGTGTACCACCTAGGGGGCTTCCTTGGCTTTTCTCTGGTCTTTCTCAAAACTGCTTTGCTTAGAAGTTTGGGGAAAGATTACATTACAGCCTGGCTGGTTGCTGTGTGGGTGGGAAAATGTGGATCTTCCTGCCCATGTGGCCGCTTGACCCTGTTTCTGCAGCCACAATGTCCCCCCCCCGCCTCAAGGGGCTTTTCATTTTTTAAATTGGCACTAGGTTATTTTTATAGCAATATAACATTATACTAAAATGTGTAACATGTTCTTTGAAGTCCCAGATTTCTTTTTTTAAAAATGTTAGTATTTGATCCCCTGCCTTGCAGATTTTATGTCCTGAACAGGAGAGGATAGAGATTTACTTTTTTATGAATGATAGTTGGGAGTTCGGATAACCTGTTATACATATTGATATAACATTATATTGCTATAATTACCTTCTTGTTCCACTTTTTTAAAAATTAAAAAAAACAGTGGCTCGGGGGGGGGGTCGCTGTGCAGGGACTAGGGCAGTGGATCCGTGGACAAACCTCCCATGTGGAAGCCCCATTACTGCTGCACTTAATCAGCAGCTGCAACAGCAAAGGGGAAGTCACACAAGCCTGTCCCAGTGTGGAAGCCAGCATAAAGAAGGAGAGTATAATAATGGGCTAGATTCATGTGTTAAATGCTGAGAACTCTGGCTCAGATTTGATTGGTAGCCAACCTAACATTGACCGAATACATTTACACATGGATTGAGCCTTTCCACCCCAGATTGCTTTAGTGTGGTTCGTGTTTACCTCAAATGATGTGCCACCTGTGCTTCAAGGGTTATACCCCATCCATGCCTTGGTCAGTAAGTTACATTTATAACTTCTGTGTTGCAGCTTGCAGCTGCTTGTGCACAGTCTGCAAGTGAAGTCTTCTTCATCACCAGAGAAGTTGGCAGGCTCCAGATGTGTTCTCCAAGGGCATCCATGTTGACTCTCAACCAGTGCTTTGAGGCCATGGTGTTGCTTACTGGGTTTGACGTGTAGAAACGACAGACGCTGAGTGATTATCAGCTCATAGTTTACTGTACACAACACAACAACAACAATACCGGCCGGAGCGGCCAACTATATACAGCCCCGGGGGCACACCCACCCGTCCCATTGGAAGGTTTGAACTTCCCGCTACAGTTCTGATAGGTGCTAGTTGGAAAGCTCAGGATCCTAGTCCCTATTGTCTAAAGGAGCCAAGCTCGGGTTGCATACCACTGGCGCCTAGTGGCGGTCAGCGGACATAACACGTGGTCAGGTGACAAAGGCGGAAGAAGCTGAATGCAAACAAGATGGAGGTGATGCTGGTCAAGGACATGGATTTTAGATGGTTTTGGAGGTTTTGGATCCACTTGTAGTAAATGGAGTGAAGTAGACATCTGTGGAGCAGGTTAAGAGGTTGGGGGTGTTCATGGAACCAGTCTTCTTGTTTAAGATCATCAGCTCCACATTGGGAAATTCCTGGAGATTTTGGAGTAGAGCCTGGGAAGGGTTGGGATGGGAAGGGAAATCAATGGGGTATAATGCCATACAATTCACCTTCCAAAGCTGCCATTTTCTCCAGGATTCTGATCTCTGTCATCTGGAGATCAATTGTAATTCCAGGATATATCCAGGCACCACCTGGAGGCTGGCAACTCTATTGCTGTTTGAAAAGCAAGTTGATACAGTGGCTGAGAGTGGCCTTCTAGCATCTGTACCTGATTTGCCAGTTCTCTCCTTTCTTAGACTCAGCAGTTCTGTCCATGGCAAATTTTCCAATACAATATCTTTCCATGGAAAACTTTCTGCCTCTCATATCTTAATATAGTCTGCTTATCTATAGTTGTCAGGGCTGTTGTGCTGCAAATCAGTCATGTTAAATGTGGGATATGAAGCATGGACAAGGTTGTACTTGTACATGGCTGTACTTGTACATGGTTCTTGTACAGGGTACGTTTACATGGTTCAGGCTTATATGTGGTACATTTGCCTTCTTTTGCTAATGTTATTTAAATCTTGTTAGCCATATTTAATGTATTTCTTTAAATCTGAATTGGAAAATTTCACAGAAGAGTTTTCTGGGGGGGAAATCCAATTCAAATTTTTCCAGAAAACCCACATCACTGCCTTCAGGGCCTAGGACCCACATAACTAAAGGCGCATGTTGTGGAACAGCCAGGCCCTGGAGACAGTTCTGACTCCCCTGATGAAGAGCAGCTAGACTCCATACCTATCAGCCACCAGCCTGCTGCATCTGAGCAATCAGATGAGGAATCACAGTCAGGAAGCTGTGAGGTGCGTGTTTCATCCCCTTCCCCCAGCCTGGAGCTGACAGTTCAGGATCATCCTCCAGGATTCCTAAGTCCACAAGAACTATGTCGGCGCAGGTGTCGAGGGGATTTACAGTGCTGAGGCAGGTCAGCAGGCCTCAGAGCTCAGCACCAGCAATCAGTTGCAGAGGAAGGAGCAATATCACCAGAGGAGATGTGAAGCAGCTGTTGCAGGCCTGACGTCCGGCTTGAAATGTATAAAAGTATGGGGGAAGAGTCCCTCAGCACAGCTTTTAACACATTCCCTTAGACTGTATCGGACTTGCTTTTCAAAGAACTGACCTTGGCCTGCTTAGACAACTCTTGTATAATTTACGGACTCGGTTTATTAAACTCTGGCATCCTGCCTCCGATGACCCAGCTGCTGTTACCTGCCTGAGTTAACTCTGCGTACGCCGACACCTGCCTGAAGCAGAATAGTGCATCTCTTCCTATGCATCTGCAGTCACCAGCTACCGCACTCAGATGGCCACTCACTGGTCCCCCTTAAGACTTTTCTCCCCAGTCAGGACCCCGATGGAGACTCCTGGCTTTATTTTCTGAGGAGTTATGCCTGCCACAGAGTACCTTCGCTTCCATTGCAAAGAGTATAGTGGGGTTTAGGGGTTTCTGGGTATGACGTGAGCCAGGATGTTCCATTTCCCTTCCCTTTTTTTGGATCCAGCAACTCCCATGATCATTCTAAAGCCAGTGGCCAATTTTGAGACTCCTAGCTTCATTTTCTGATGTGTTATGCATACCACACAGACGGATGGACAAACACCTCGTTTTGTTATCATATAAGTTTTAAAATGGGCTCCTTCAAACTGTCGTTTGAAAACTGCCTTGAGCCATGAGGAAAGGTAGGGTATCAGTATTTTGATTGAAAAATAAAATAAGGATCATGTTTGAATGATTAAAGATGCAGAGGGAAGGAAGGGACCACAGATCCCATGAGACACTGTAAGAATGTGCAATGTGTGCATTGACATGGAGCCAGAGAGTCCAGCAGTCCCTGGCAGACAGCAAGTGAGACGACAAAACATCACATGGTAAGACTTAGCTCAAAATATCATTCTCCCCACACAATGAAGCTTTCACACTGCAATGCAGCTTGGGGGGGGGCATAGCTCAGTGGCAGAGCCTCTGCTTGGCATGCAGAAGGTCCCAGGGTCAGTCCCCGACATCTCCAGTGAAAGGACCAGGTAGTAGGTGATGTGAAAGACCCCTCCCTGAGACCCCAGAGATCTGCTGCCAGTCTGAGTAGACAATACTGATCATGATGGACCAAGGGACTGATTCAGTATAAGGCAGCATCATGTGAGCTTTTAACAATTGGAGTTGGCAGTGGCAGGGCAACATGTGAACTGTGCATGCGCAGTCATCTGTTTTTCCACATTCACACATACATTCAAGAAGCTGGGATGCAGCTGAATGGTGTGCTGAATGTTTAGCTCCAGTTATCACTACCTGCCAGCGGGGTAATGAGATGACGGACAGCAGAGCACATTGCTACAAAACCGTATGAATGTCTTTGGGTAGACTTCTTTGCACCAGTGGGGTGCTCTATGTTATTTCTCTTCAGTTTGGTCTCATTTAAGCAGGTCCTTTGTACACTTTCCATCTGGCTACAGGGAGACGTTCTTTCCAAGGCAAGGAGCTGCCAAAACATTCCTGTCAAGTTTGCTTAGCCACGAGCTTGCTAATTGCGCAGACCTAACGACTCTGCAACGTTCCGACCTCTCCACCTCTACTTGGTCTCCAAGTTGCTAGAGCGTGTGCCCAAAAGGCATAATGCAGAAGGCTGGTGGGGAGGCTGGCGTCCAACACATGGAAGCAATCTTAGTCTCTCTGAAAATGGACCCAGCAAGACAGGGAATGCAGAGAACACCGTGCAAGCACTGGCAGTTTCCTCTGAACTGTTTTAGTGTTTGAAAGCAGCATACCATTTGGTGTTGCTTGCATCCCTGGGTGATACCGGATAGCTCAAGCAAAGGAAATTGGGCCGAGCAAGAAAAGCCGCTTGTAGGAAAATACGATCATTTTTGGCTACCCCGGCAAACAGACAGAAATATTTTAGGTTTTACATTCTGCAAAACCTTTCTCTGTCTCCAAAGCAAGCAAGAAACGTGCTGTGCTGAGGGCATTATGAGGTGAGAGAACTGGCTGGAGCTGAGAAATGGTCAACAAACAAAGGTCCGCTAGATACTCATGCCATGGTAGACGTTAGGGGAGCCACGGTGTTAAAAACGGCTAAGACAAGTTCCTGGAAGACCGGTCTGTCAATGACTTCTCATGATGACCTACCATATTCAGAGGTGGCATACGTCTGAATGATACATACTGGGGACACACAACAGGGGAGAGCTGCTGTTTCCCTGTGGCAGGGTACGAGCTTTCGTGAGTTAACTCTGCATACTTCACTTCCTGAAGAAGTGAGCGGTGACTCATGAAAGCTCACACCCTGCCACAACTTAGTCTTTAAGGTGCCACTGGACTCTTGCTCTTTTCTACTGCCACGGACAAACTAACACAGCTGCTGTCCGTCTTGATCTGTTCCCTCGTTGCCTCTCATAAGCTTCCTAGAAGCCACTGTCGGAAGTACATTTCAGAAGGTAACAGTTTGCAGTAGAACAGCTGAATTCCAGTCCAGGGACACCTGGACTGAGCCCGCATGCGGGGAGGGCGGGGTATAAATGTAATTAAATAAATAATAAATAAATAAATTATGAAACCCACAAGATCTGGGAAAGGGAGCTTTGCCTCTCATAAGCTCGTCTCCCCCCCCCCCCTCTTTTTGTTCTCTCAGATGCTCCTGGACTGGAATCTAACTGTTGGAAAAAAAAAATGCTGGGATAAGATCTGGACTCAAACTGTATGTCTCTTTTTTTCATGAGTTCTTCGCGGAGACTTGCAGCTGTACTGCAGCTGCAAGTCCCCGTGACAACTCATGTGTAAAACGTACAGTTGGGCCCGATTCTGATCAGGACAGTGGTGCTGGGGAGGAGGGGCCCTGCTTCCCCGCCCCTCTTGTGTCCCATTTTGGACAGCCAAAATGACCTGGGGGGCTCTAGGGGTCAGCATTACTATTTTTTCATATCTGGTTTATTATTATTGAATGCAGACAAAATGGACGTTGCATTTTATGTAGGGTATATGGTACACTGGAAATAGCATCATTCCCTTTTCCCCCATAACACTTATAGATCCTTACTCTGGACAAAGATATAATCTAAATCCTCCTTGCCTTAGCTAGCTTGTGGGAAGCAGCCCAGGTCAAACATTAACAAGATGCATTGAGACAATAATATTTTATTAGAAAGGAGCAGTGTTTCTCTTCTTAATCTTTTTCTTCTTGTAAGTAATTTGTAGATGCGAGTGGTTTGCTGTGCACATATTCATTGGTTCCTTTAATAGATATGTGGTATTTAGCAGACCAACACTGAGAGTGGGGTAAGTCTGGTCACTTCTAGCTGCAGGCCAAAATATCTGATGAAACTGAGACTGCAGTCTAATAAAACAGATGCCAGTCTGCATTTAAAATTGCCCAGATATACTTCGTAACAATCCTGCAAAGACAAGCAAGCCTCCGAATGTCTGTGCTGCATTTAAGTGGCGCCTGCTGAGAACTATATGTAATTGAAAGTCTATTGGCATCCAATCCCCTTCCCTCGTTTTTTTAAAATAAGAAATGCTGTGATTTTAAAACCTGAAGGAAGCCTTTGCTCTTAACTTGGAGTGTGGCCATTGAAACAACTTATGCATTTTAGAAGAGGGCTTCTTCTGTTGCAAAGGAATGCACAGCTCATTCTCTGAAGAAGTGAGCAGTGACTCACGAAAGCTCATACCCTACCACAAATTTTGTTAATCTTTTAAGGTGCTACTGGATTCTTCCTCTTTCTGCATGCTCAAACAAGGTAGTGCAGGAGTTTGAATCGTGTGGACATTTGAGCGTGCAAATGCTATCGTGATTATTTAACAGGTCTGTAGTGCTGAAAGGGTGCTAGGTGCTGTATGGAGGGGAAAACAGGCACGGCTAATAGGGCTGCCAACCTCCAGGAGGTGGCTGGGGATCTCCTGAGATCACAACTGATCTCCAGGCAACAGAGATCAGTTCACCTGGAGAAAACAGACACTTTGGAAAGTGGACTCTCTAGCATTATACTCCACTGAAGTCCTTCCCCTCCCTAAACCCCACCCTCATTATGCCCCCCCCCAATCTCCAGGTATTTCCCGACCCAGAGCTGGCAGCCCTAGCTAGCAAGGAGCTTACAGATATATTTTGCATTCATGATTCTGTATCCTGTTTAAGTTCAGTGCAGCAGAGTTCAATCATAGGCTACTTTTTGACAGGCTCTTTTATTCCGCTTTCCAAACTTACTCAGTTCCCTGACATCCCCCCCCCCCCTCCACTGTCATCATTCTTGCCCCACAGTAGACATCTCTTACACAGGGGAATATCCACAGACATTCTCATGCAAGGACAGTTGCTGTTCTGTATACTGCAGGGAATCTCTCCAGAATATCAAGCAGGAGGTGGCTGCAATCTTTGCACATTATGGAGGACCCAGCTTGGGTCCAGGTTTGCCACCCTCTGTCCTGTGTACCAATCAGACATTGTTTTATTGATTGATTTAAGACACTTCTGTGCCATCTTTCCACCCAACTCAGAGTACCCAAGGTGGGAGACATTAATACATCTCAAATGTATATATATCTCATCCATCCATCCATCCATCCATCCATCCATCCATCCATCCATCCATCCATCCATTCATTCATTCATTCATTGTATATATCTCTCAAATACTTTAAAATGACATAAAATGTATGAACTTATAAAAACACATACAAACACACAAACTGGGACGAGGGCTGAAAAGAGTTGGTGGGGAAACATCAAACAGAACAAAAAAGTCTTCACTGGGTGATAGAAGATGGAAACAGAATGCGACCTGTGGGTCTCTCTGGGGAGAAGGTTCCAGAGTTTTGGTACTGTGACCAAGTAAGGCCCTCTCCTGGGTCACTGCCCACCTAATCTCAGATGGCAAAGGCACCCAAAGCAGGGACTCTGAAGAGGAACAGAGTAGGTAGTCCCTTGGGTATGCTGACCTTAAGCCATATAGGGCTTGGAAGGTCAATACTGGCACCTTGAATGAGGCTTGGAAGCAAATTGGGAACTGTGTAGATGGAACAAGACTAGAGTGATAGGGTCCCCAGGACTCATCTAGTCAACATTCTGGGCAACTTTTTGTACTGTCTATAGCTTCCAGAAAGCCTTCAAGGGCAGTGTGGCATACCATTTTACCCAACAGAAGGCCCATGTCCAGCAGCACACCCAAGATATGGACTTGCTTTTTAGGGGCAGTGCAACCCCATCCAGAACAGGAGATAACTCTTTTCCTGGGTCAGACTTTCCCTCTACTAGTAGCACTTCCATTTTGTTGGGATTAAATTTCAGCTTGTAAGCCCTCATCCATCTCAGAACTGCCTCCAGATTTCTGTTCATGTTTCCATAGCCTCGGATGGAACTGCTGGAAGCATGAGATACAGCTGAGTATCATCCTCATATTGGTGAAAACTCAGCTTAGATCTCTGGATGACCACTCCCAGTAGCTTTGCGTAGGTGTTAAAAAGCATGAGGGACAAGATGGAACCTCGAGGAACCCCGTAGGATAGAGGACAAGTGGTTGAGCAGCGGTACCCGCAACACCTCACATTGAAATGGGCCTTCGAGGTAGGATCAAAAGAACCACAAAACAGTCCCTCTCAGTCTCAACCCATAAGTTCTTCTCCCAAATGCTCCTGCCTGGGAATTAAGGTCATGGGGAGAGTGGGAGGGACTGACTTTCCCACCAATTAAAGATGTTCATTTGGTGTGTACATAAGAGTGGGTCTTTTCCATGGCAACCCGGCAATTATGGAACAACCTCCCCAGGGAGGTGCACCTGGCTCCCTCATTGTCAATCTGGGCCAGCACTTTCAGCAGGCTTCCTCTTCCAGTTTGGTGTAGTGGTTAAGTGTGCGGACTCTAAGCTGGGAGAACCGGGTTTGATTCCCCACTCCTCCACTTGCACCTGCTGATGTGACCATGGGTCGGTCACAAGCTCTGGCACAGCTGTCCTTGAAAAAGAGTAGTCTCTGTCAGAATTCTCTCAGCCCCACCTACCTCACAGGGTGTGGGGAGGGGAAGGGAAAGGAGTTTGTAAGCTGCTCTGTGACTCCCTTGGGTAGTGAAGGGCGGGGTATAAATCCAATCTCCTCCTCCTCCTCCTCCTCCTCCTCCTCCTCCTCTTCTTCTTCTTCTTCTTCTTCTTCTTCCTCTTCTTCTTCCTCTTCTTCTTCCTCTTCCTCTTCCTCTTCCTCCTCTTCCTCTTCCTCTTCCTCTTCCTCCTCTTCTTCCTCTTCTTCCTCTTCCTCCTCTTCCTCCTCTTCCTCTTCCTCTTCCTCTTCCTCCTCTTCCTCCTCTTCCTCTTCCTCCTCTTCCTCTTCTCTTCTTCCTCTTCCTCCTCTTCCTCCTCTTCCTCCTCTTCCTCCTCTTCCTCTTCCTCCTCTTCCTCCTCTTCCTCTTCCTCTTCCTCCTCCTCTTCCTCCTCCTCCTCCTCCTCCAGGTGCCACGGTGAAGCTGGGGTCCAGGGTAGGATTAAGATACGCTGAGGCCCTTAAGCATCTTCATTTCACTCATTTCACGTGCCAGTTGTAAGAGGCTGCTTAGCGTTACTAAAAATGAGTATTACTCTAACATTGAAAAATAGAAGTTTGTGTGGGTGTTTGTTTAGCCTCTGAAAATCTGAGGCTCTCGGCTGTATCTTATTTAGCTTGTGCATAAATCCGGCTCGGTTGGGGTCAGTGAAGCCAGGGCAACCCAACTATGCACCACGTTTAGCTGAGGAGTCAATCGTGACTGAAGGGACAGAGGTGGGGCTACATTTTCAAAACGTCCTTTCAGTTTATTGACAAGCCGTCTGGAAGCGTTCCTTTGTTCCTGCTTAATTACGTGGACTCTCATCACACCTTGAGCATAACAGTGTTAATGAGCCTCTCTGTAATAATTATGCTCTCCCCTTTTGTATGAAGAAAAGCGTGCCTCTAATTATTTGCACAAACTTGATAAGCTGCCATTTAGCATTGCAGTAGGTGTCCCCATTTCACTGGGCTCTTTAAACAGCAATTAGAGGTGGTTAGGCAGTGTTTCCTGACTTGTTAAGATACCCACATTATTATCCCATTCTGTCTTGAGAAGTGGTGATTGGGGGTGGACTGGCCATTTAGATGACAGGGTGTCAGCAAGCTGCCATTATGTTGTATGTTTTATTCTGCATGGTATACTGTACTCGGTTCACCCCCCCTCCTGTTGCCCCTGTGTAGGTGTTTACTTTCTGTTGCTTGCACACTGCGGAACTGCTCAAGGTTACCCAGCTGGAGGTGGGAAGGAGTTATGGCTTGCTCTCCTTATTATGTATTCTGATGCCTGAGAACTGAACTAGGTTTATGTAGTATGAACCGTTATGTTCCCTAGGAAAGGGCGCTAAGACTTATCACACTCCCGCCAGCGGGAATTAGGCTCATTGGTCCTGCCTCGGTTCAAGTTCCTTTATTATGTTTCCCTTGGACTTTTGTAGTCATTACTAACAATGCTTGTGTTCCTGAGCTAAACCATCTCTTTTAATAAATTCTACTTTGTTCCTCAAACGTGGATTTACTTTGAATGAATGGGGAATCGGACACAGGGACATTTCTTGGTGAGCCACTGGTGTCCACAGTACAGGAGCTCGCTGAACCAAACCCCAGCCACTAAACCCAAACCTCAGGGGGCTACTTAGCCCAGACCCCAGTTCAGCCATGGCACTTTGCGTCAGCTCACCAGCGGTCTCATCTTGCACTGCTTCCAGCTTGCCTTGGCTACAGTGCTCTTTTCTCTTCCTAGCCTGCTCCTCGTGATGAGTATATCCTGAGGGGCAATACAAATTATTATCATGGTAACGTACAGTAATATCCCATATTTATGAGTGGGAACTAGGACACCGCCTGGCAACCGGCAGGAGTTTGTGGAAGGCAGGGAAATGGGGGAAACTGGCAGGTGATGGCGTGACATCACTTCCCGGAAAATTAAGAACTGATGTCATGCCTCTCTAGGAATGGCCAGAAACTCTAGGACAAAGCCATAGAATTTCTAGCAGTACCTGTAGAAGCGTGGCATAACTTCTGGATTTCCTGACAGCATTTTTTGAAAAAGATTGTTTTTCTTCCTCCAGCTGCCAGAGTGGCAACAAGAAATGAGAGTTGAGGGCAGGGGATCCCTATCCCCAGTGGAAAAAATGGCAGCCCTAATGGGAACAGGGTAAAGCGTAGACCCATGAATCAGGGTCAGAGATTTCAATCACTCTCTAAAGCTGCTCCTAAAGGTTTCTGGTCCCTTAGGGACAGTATTTCAGGAAGTTTAAAGGGGTGCATCTGGATGGCCCAGGCTAGTCCACTCTTGTCAGATCTCAGATGCTGAGCAGGGTTGGCCCTGGTTAGTATTTGGATGGGAGACCACCAAGGAAGTCCAGGGTTTCTACTCAGCGCAAGGCAATGGCAAACCCCCTCTGAAAGACTCTTGCCTTGAAAACTCTACAGAGTCTCTATAAGTCAACTGTGACTTGATGGCTCTCTTCACCACCATCTGGAAGGGGGGGGAGGCAGGAAAGTTCCATTCCGCTGACAGAAGTACTTCAGTTAGCAAAAAGAAAAGTTACTGCTGGATCCAACCCACTGTTTAATGCATATTCCCATCTGGAGACACTGTTATCTCTCTTATTAATTCTTCACCGTTGCAAAAAAAAAAAAAGTCAGAATGGGTTTCAGCATTAGAGAAATTCACGGAAGTTAAGTCTTTCAGTCCCTGTAGGGAACTGTGGTGAAGGGCACAGGGTGGCTGTTCATCGGGGAATATAATTATAAGCTGGTATACGGAGAATGCCTGGCTGAACCACTGATTGAATGTTGACTCTGGCATCCTGCTGCAGAGTGTTTGAGTGATGCACGGCGGGGTTTTGTGATTAAGACGGTACAGTCGAAATGAATGTAGAGCAGCCTCTCCATTGAATCTAGAATCTCAGCTATGCAGACCCGGGAAAAGTAGGACATCAAAAGATTCCGGCTGAAGCCGCCCAGCCGCCCAGCTAGTCCAGCATTCAGTGGACCACAATGGCTAACCAGGCCCCCTGGAAGGCACACACAGGGGCACAGACATCCTGCTATTCAGTAGTGTTCTGTACTGAACACAGAGGGTGTGTCCAGCTGTCGCAGAAAACAGGTGTTCGTGCGCCTGTCCTCCAGTGGATTTAGGCAGATATGCAGACTGCGTTCAAGAGAGGGAGACCAGGTCTCCCGCTTCAGTCAGAGGCCTTCCACCCTCTGTGTGCTCTACCCACAGCTGCTCAGTTGGGTTGGGGATGGAATGCCAGGGAAAATGGGGATGCATGCCAACACCATGACATCACTCCTGGCATGAGCTGGGGGACATCATTGCATTGGGCAACACTCTAACGTTGGCCCCAGGATCTGTGGTTTAACTGTGTGGTTATGCCAGGCATGGTGTTATTCAGTGCAGAAAAGATAAGTCCCCACTCTCCATGATCTCTTACCAGTTGCCAGGCACAGTTCAAGAGCACTGGAGGTGCTGCATATTCCTCAAAATATATAATATAATAATATACTTTATTGTCATAGTACAACGAAATTAAAGATGCAATCATTTCGGTGATATACAACAATATTCATATACACTCACACTCCATTCACAACTGTCCCATAACTCCCTTAAGTTCAAGAGCACTGGAGGTACTGCACATTCCTCACGGAATACCATGAGGTTGCATTTTCTGCTCCCTTTAGTATCATCACGTGTAAGTCTGCCATTACAGTTGTTTCTTCTGGAATAGAAGAAGAGGAGGAGGAGGAGGAGGAGGTTGGATTTATACCCCACCCTTCACTACCCAAAGGAGTTTCAGAGCAGTTTACAATCTCCTTTCCCTTCTCCTCCCCACAACAGACACACTGTGAGGTAGGTGGGGCTGAGAGAGTTCCTTCGAGAACTGCTCATGAGAGAAAAACTCTGAAAGAACTTGTGACTGACCCAAGGTCACACCAGCAGCTGCATGTGGAGGAGTGGTGAATCTAACCTGGTTCTCCAAGATTACAGTCTGCACTCCTAACTACTACACCAAACTGGCTCTCTGGATTTACCCTTCATTGAAAGAATTTAAAGGTGTGAAGCAATACCAGCATTCTTCACTGGTTATGTTAGCCATATTGTAGTATATCATTTAAGAGACTGTTTTCTAAGGATGTGTTGTTTTTGTCTGTAGGGCTTTTTATGCTCCTTCTATGTGTGGAGAGAGGGGAGAAAAATGCTATAAGCTGCTTTGTCTCCACTGGAGAGAAAAAAAATAAATAAAAATAATAATTTCAGAACACATCTGCCCAGGGATGCCAGCCTCCAGGTGGGACCTGGGGATCCCCCGGAATTACAGCTAATCCCCAGACTATAGAGATCAGCTCCCCTGGAGGAAATGGGTGCTTGGGAGGGTGGACTCTGTGGCACTGTACCCCAGTGAGCTCCCTGTCCTCCCCAGGCTCCATCCCCAAATCTCCAGGAGTTCCAAAGCCTGCATCTGGCCACCCAACCCTGTTTACCCAGCTGGTAGCCAGGGGAGACCTGGCAACCCTATGTAAAAGGTAAAGGTTCCCTTGCTCGAAAGCCAGTCGAGTCCGACTCTAGGGTTGTGGTGCTCATCTCCGTTTCAAAGCTGAAGAGCCAGCGCTGTCCAAAGATGTTCTGTGGTCATGTGTCCGGCATGACTAAACACCAAGGCGCACGGAATGCTGTTACCTTCCCACCGAAGTGGTACCTATTTATCTACCTGCAATATCTTGCTTTCGAGCTGCCAGGTTGGCAGGAGCTGGAACTAGAGACAGGAGCTCACTCCGTCATGCGGCACCCGGGTCTCGAACTGCTGAACTACTGACCTTCCACAGCCTGCAGTTCAGCGTCTTAACCACTTGAGCCACTGCAGTGGTTAAGTGCAGTACTAAAAAAGGGATCAGTTTCTTTCCTTCAGTGCATTTATCTACAGCGAAGGCACTGTCTTGTGCTCTTAGAGTTTCCCTCACTGCCTTAAAATTGCAGGGGTCCATAAGCGAGGAAACACTCCCTGCAAAGACAGTTTATACCCCCATGGAAAAAAAGTTGCACCCCATCAACCTACAAAACGCCCTCCCCCATAATGACAAAAAAATGCTGTATTATTCACAGCATGTTCGCAACTGTCAAATCATATGATTAAAAGCCTTTTACACTGATCATATTAAGGCACCGTCTCCCAGGGTTACCATGAGCGTAGAAAATTTGATATCTTCCAGAGAATTAAGTTCCCGTCTTCATCTCCGATATCTCCTTTTTCTATCTGTGTCACTCTTTCTGGAGGAGTTCATGCTAGGAGGAACACTTTTCATGTAAGATTTATAGCCTTATTTGTTTTTGAAGGCTTCCTTTTCTTTCATGTGAATCCATTTTGTGATAGAGATCTTTCCTCAGGTCTCTCTTTTAGCATGTATTTATGCATGCACGTTGCATAATCAGTCAAAGTGAGTCTGAATGGAAGGTGGTGTGCAAAAGAAGAGTTTAATTTCCGGTAGATTCAAAGATTAATTAATCCAAGGTTTGCATAGCCTTCTTTTAAATTTGTGGGCATCTATGCATCCAGTGGGCTTGTATGGCCTTTATCCTTGCTCAGCCACTCACTTGGTGATCTTGGGCCAGCCACAGTTTCTCTTGGTCTACCTCACAGGCCTGTTGTGAGGATTAAAAGGTAGTATGTGTGCCATTCTAAGGTGTTTGGAGGAAGAGTGGAGTAAAAATGGAATGGAGATTTATGGGTTTATTTGTCACTTGGTTTCTTGTAATCTAAATAGCGAAAGCTTTTAAAATATCGGCATTACCAAAACAACACCCTATCAATTTTACATTTAAAATTACGCAATAAAACTGACAACCCAATACAAGCGCTCCATAAAACAGCTGATACCCATTTGGGGGATGGTATAAATATGCCATATGATGGAGCAGATCGTAGAAGACCTATGGCATGCTGGTAAGGTAGCAAAGAGTGGTTTCTTCTCTGCCATTTGGGTTGCCAGCCTCCATGTGCAATCTGGAGATCTCCTGGATTTACACCTGATCTCCAGACTACAGAAATCACTATCCTTGGAGAAAATGGCTGCTTTGGAGGGTGGCTTCCATGTCAGTACGTAGAATCATAGAATCACAGAGTTGGAGGGTTGTCTAGTCCAACCCCCCTGCACAATGCAGGACATTGACAAATACCTCCCCCTCCACACCCCCAGTGACTGCTGGTTTCATGCCCAGAAGATGACCAATTCTCCCTCTAAGCTGTGGAGTCTTGTGAGCAAAAATTCTACTTTGTGAGCTACTGGCATTAAAGCTGTGAGTGAGCAATTTGGCTACTGCATAAATTAATTCGCTCTGGAGCCATCCTTCCCTGAGCTGAGACAAAAATGTGTGAGCCAGAGGCTAAAAAACTGTGAGCTAGCTCACACTACCTTAGCTTAGAGGGAACACTGAAGATTACATCCCTCTCCTCTCCCAAACCACATCCTCCACAGGCTCTTCTCCCAAATATCCAGTAATTTCATGACCTAGGGTTGGCAGCCTTATCTGCCATCATCACCGATATTGTTGTGTAGAGCTTCTTTAAGAGGCTAACCCAGACAGCCTTAATACAGGTTGTTTGTTTTGGGTGAGAGTACAAGGAAAACAGTTTCATTTGCTTGGTGGTAACCTGCAGGAATAATTAGTTAATAATAGTGGTATGGCAGTGTGTGTAGTATAGCTAGGAAGTCCTAAGATCAGGGGTCATTTCGTAGAAAAAGAGGTGCAGGAGCTCATTAGCATAACTCATTAGCATAACTTATTTGCATATGCCACACACCCTGACATTACCGGAAGTGTGTCAGAAGGCAACACCCACCGCCACTGGACTGTTTTGGATTGCTAGCTATAGGGGGGGGGGAACGTGCAGATCTGTTCTCACAGAGGAGGGAGGGCTTGTACCTGAATAAACCTTGGCCTTAAAGGTGCACTGGACTGTTTTGGACCGGGGGGGCGGGGTGAGTTTGGCAACGTACCTGGCTGCTTCTTGCTCTGACTGAGGGCTGCTGGGAGCAGGTGGGGGGGCTTGTTGCATGTGCCCGCCCCCTGGGCTCTTTACTGCCGAAACTCCACTCCTGTGGGCTCCTGCAGGAAATGACCCCTGCCTAAGATTGTCTGGCAGCTCGAAGTTCTAGCCCTTCTAGTGTTATGCACCATTAGGTGGCAAGCTAGACTTGTTTTCAGAGGTGGTGTGCCATGGTCTGCCTTGGTGTCACCCCCCTGGTATTCCTTGGCAGTCGCCCATCCAAGTACTAGCCAGGACTGACTCTGCTTAGCTTCTGAGATCTGACGAGATCGGTCTAGCCTGTGCTATCCAGGTCAGGGGTGCTGCACCTATACAAACCAGACTTATTTACTTCTAACACTCATAGATTTAGCAAATTCTCTAGTCAATAAGAAACATGTGCATGAAATGTAAGATGCTCTGTAGTCCAATCTTGATTTTTTTTTTTTTAGGTTTATTGAAGCAAAATTTGGATAGGAAACATGGCTATCTGCTAAGAAATTTAATAGTGGCAGCTAGATTATTGGATACAAATGACAACACTGTCAATGGAGATTTGGCTCAGAAAATATTGGTTCAACATGTTGATGGATGAAATAACAATATATAACAATCAAGGGAAAAGAAGATACTTATACAAACTTAATTTGTTCAAAGCTTTGTTCATACTGTTTACTGGCATAAGTTGAAACCAACAGAAAATGCCATGTGTATAGGCAGAACCATTGATCTGTGGAACTCCTGTGTGCTTTTTGGGGTATATCTATTATCCTATTTGCAAGTATTAGTATTTGTTATTTGTACTGAATGTATTTATATAATTTGAGGAATCTCTTTTGTGTGGATACTTTGTATTTTTCTATATAAAGAGTTGTTTTTTTAAATTACCCTTTTATTTCTGGTTGCTCACATTTTAGCCTTGTGAATCTTTTTCTCCTTGGCCCATTTCTGTTGCTGGTGTCTCATTTTGTTGTTTGCTTTTGCTCCATTTTGTATCATCGTTATGCCATTTATACCAAAGATATTTGAAAATGTGTCCAATTCAGTAGGAACATTTTGACAGGAAGAGCTGGGGAAATGCGTAAAATTAGACTCCTGGGTATGACCTGCAGAAAGAAGTAAAATTATAGCAGGGATTTTCAATAGGAAGTGTGAAATTCGGTACCATCCCTGCCTACAAAACCAGGTTGGGAATCTTTTAGCTTTACTGAATAGTCTCCTATTAAAGCAACAAACAAAATGCTAAAGCAGTACGGTATGGATGTATTTTGCTTTTATCTGGCCGTTACATTAGTATGCTCAAGGTGGCTGACAAAATCAGCCTTGCAAAAAAAGCACTTTCAACAACTCAATGCAAAGTTATAGCAGACATAAAGATTGTCAGGTGGGAAATGATTCTTGAAGGAAAATTTAGAGAGAGAGTACCGGACCTTCCACCTGCTGCTGGCAGTGTGTTTTCCTTAGTGTCAGCACCAGCGTTGACAAATGGGGCTAGATTTGGCTTGTCTCTGGGGCTGGCAGCTAACGTTAGGTGGGTCTAGAATTGGCTGTGCTTCCGGCTTGTCTGCCTGCCCTGCTTCTCCCTGTCAACAGTTATCTGGCACCATAAATCGATCAAGAGGCAGGAAAAACACACTGTCTTATTTATGTATTTGGTTTTCTTTTAGCCGGCTACTACAGTAGCCTCAAGGCCAGTTGGTCAACAGCATGTCAAAAATATAAAATAACAGGACAAGCTAATCGTCAGGAATTTTAACATGGGTTCTAATTTTGGTTTGTGTAGAATCTAATGGTCCTGATGTAAATATGGGGTGACTTCCCCCCTGCTGCTGCTGCTGCTGGGGGATGGGGGTAGGGTTGCCAGATCTATGTCTGGAAACTCCTGGAGATTTGGAGATGGAGCCTGGGGTGGAAAGGGACCTCAGTGGCATACAGTGCCACAGAGTCCACCCTCCAAAGCATCCATTTTCTCCAGGGGAACTGATCTCTGTAGTCTGGAGATGGGTTGTAATTCTGTGGGATTCCCAAGTCCCACCAGGAGACTGACACCCTTATGTGGATAGCCCAGGATAGCCTGATCTCATCAGATCTCAGAAGCTAAGTGGGGTCAGCCTGGTCAGTATTTGGAATACCAGGGTTGTGATGTAGAGGCAGGCAATAGCAAACCACCTCTGAAAGTCTCTTGCCTCAAAAACTCCATGGGGTCACCATAAGTCATCTGTGACTTGATGGCCAAAGGGTGGGGGGGAAATCAAATGATGAAATTGTTCTTGAACTACAACAATTTATTTATTTATTTATCATATTTATACCCCGCCCTCCCCCGTGGGCTCACCTACTTACTGTATGCTGCATTTTAAATCACAGTTAAATACAATGATCCCATCAGGGCTGATCTCAAAGATTTGATGGCGGGGAAATCTTAAAATTGATTTAAAGTATTGCCATAGAATCATAGAATGGTAGAGTTGGAAGGGACCTTGCAGGTCATCTAGTCCAACTCCCTGCACTCTGCAGGAGCATAGCCGAAAGATTGTGATGGGTTGTTTGTGTTTATCACTGGTTGGTTGTCATTGCGTCCAATTGTTCTGTAATGTATTATAGACTCATATTAAGTGTACAGATATATGCCTTGATTCATGTAAGGAGATCTGAACACATGAGCAAAATTCCATGCTTGTATCATATGCTGTATTAGGGACTGAAGACATAAATCTGACTCATATCCAGATGTGCATCAGAATGTGCAACTGAGCATGGATACTGCATGTACCAATTTGTGTTTGGGCACCCAAAGCCCATGAAAATTCTTTTTCAAAGCCTTAAAGGCAAAACCAGACCAGACACTGGGAATTCTGCCTATCAGCCTCACAAGTTTTGTTTGTTAATAGCTGAAGGATGGGGCACCAGTTTTCAAATCAGGACTCTGCTATGGGGGTTAAGCCTCCCTGTGTGCCATTTCCTTGATTCCAAATGGCTCTGCAAGGCTGCTGCTCACCCCTTTGGGGCAAGCATATATTTACTGCATCAGATATCAGGATCTCTCGCAGAAAATTCTTGACACTCACACCAAACTCTGATTCCTGGGACTTCAGGGGAAGGGGTTTAGGGAGCTGTGGCAAAATGTTGTAATACCAATAGAAGTCTGAAATGTCGATAAACCCTCCATGTGCCCTTGCACTTAGGGTTGCCGACTTTGGGTTGGGAAATTCCTGAAGATTTGTAAGTGGAAGGTAAGGAGGGCAGTGTTTGGTGAGGGGAGGGACCTCATCAGGGTATAATGCCACACAATCCACTCTCCAAGCCATCCATTTTCTCCAGAGATACGGGTTTGTGTTGCCTGGAGATTCGTTGTAATTGTAGGGGGATCTCCAGCCCCCACCTGGAGGTTAGCAACCCAACTTTGCTGTCAGAATTTGGTGCAGCCGTTGTAAGCTTAAGAGAATAGTCTCGGTTAATTCTAGAAACCCAGAATGGAGATAAAGTCTGAAGCCTGTTGTGCACTTTCAAATAGGACTGTATAAATCAGAACCAGACCCTGAACTGAACCCAGAAGGCCCTTGGGAATCAGTGGTAATGCTGAGCAGTAAAAAAAACAACAACACAAAAAAACCTTCTCTTATGTTGACTGCATCCTCTTGTCAAGACCTGTACTGTTCTCTGAGCTTTTGTGCCTGCACTGATTCACCCTGTGTTCCCCTGCCCCCCCCCCCAATAAATCAGTGTTACCACAGGGAGATGGAACTCACTGTGATGCAGTTTTTAAGTCTCAAATTCTTTGTGTCTGTCAGCCCTGAATGATTCTTGAACCAACAATGTTAGATTCCAGTTACTAGCTGCTTGCCAGACTTGTGGTACTTGCTGTTCTTTGGGAACCAGAGGACTTGTTCTCTGTTTATGAGCCTCCCTGGTGACATGGCTCCCACGATGGCTTTCCTAAGGTAAAACCTTCCAGGTCAGGTTAAATCCTGTCCCAGGTGCCTCTTTGCCCACGTGTTCAAATTCCCACCTTGTGCTTCCCACCCTGCCTTAGCCTTGTGCCCCCGCTTGCCTCAATAGCTACTATACCAGCCTCTGACTGCACACCCTGTCCCAAGCTTTGCCTCACACTGACAGAATGGACTCATAAAAGGGAATGGGTATGCTTTATCAGACCCAGAGGAGGGCAGCAAAGATAGTGAGGGGTCTGGAGACCAAGTCCTATGAGGAAAGGTTGAAGGAGCTGGGCATGTTTAGCCTGGAGAGGAGATGACTGAGAGGTGATATGATAACCATCTTCAAGTACTTGAAGGGCTGTCATATAGAGAGAGGATGGTGTGAAGTTGTTTTCTGTTGCCCCAGTAGGTCGGACCACAACCAACGGATTGAAATTAAACCAAAAGTGTTTTCAACTAAACATTAGGAAGAACTTCCTAACAGTTAGAGTGGTTCCTCAGTGGAACAGGGAGTTGAGCACAAAGCTTGCCCATGGCTCAATGACAGGGCAACTGTTTTGGGTGCAGCACCTTCTAGGTTGAGTCCTTGGCATCTCCATTTCAAAGAGCCTGGTTAGTAGAGAGGAAAAAGCTTTTCCCTTTTCACATGCTGACAGGCTACTGCCAGTCAAATGAGCCTCTGAAGCTGCCCTGGACTGAGTCAGATCATTACCTAGCATTAGAGTTGCCAGGTCCCACCTAGCCACTGGTGGGGATGGGCAGTAGAATTACCAGATCCAGGTTGGGAAACTCCTGGAGATTTGAGATTTGAGGATGTAGATTTGAGGATGGAGCTTGGGTAGGATAGGGTCCTCAGTGGGGTACAGTGCCACAGAGTCCACCCTCCAGAGCATCCGTTTGCTCCAGGGGAACTGATCTCCGTACTCTGGAGATGAGCTGTAATTTCAGCGGATCCCCAGGTCCCACCTGGAGGCTGGCATCCCTACCTTGTAGTGATCTACACTGGCTGACAGTGACTCTATCAGATTTCTGTAGGGCAGGAAGGTCTTTCCTAACACCTTCAATTAAGACATCTGGTGACATACCTTCAGTGCAATCCTAACAAGAAAAAGAGATTGGATTTATACCCCGCCCTTCACTACCTGAAGGTGTCTCAGAGCGGCTTACAGTCTCCTTTCCCTTCTCCTCCCCACAACAGACACCCTGTGAGGTGGGTGGGGCTGAGAGAGCTCTTTCGGGGACTGCTCGTGAGAGAACAGCTCTGACAGAGCTTGTCACTGCCCCAAGGTCACACCAGCAGCTGCATGTGGAGGTGGGGAATCAAACCCGGTTCTCCCAGATTAGAGTCCACACTTCAAACCAGTACACCAAACTGGGTCCCATGAATTTGGAAGGGTGTAACTCTGCTTAGAATTGCAGTGGTTGTAGATTGACCCTGAGGCCTTCTGCATGCAAAGCAAGTGGTCTGTGACTGAGTCCCCTCCCTGGTCATAACAGACAATACGAAGCTACATAGGAGAATGGTCTGACTTGATGTAAGGCATCTTCTTGTGTTCGAATGAGACCGGGGTGATGCTATTGTCACCAACAGGAAGCCCTCAGTGTGGAGATGTAGAATTAGAGAGTCAAAGAATCATAGAGTTGGAAGGGGCTATACAAGCCATCTAGACCAACCCCCTGCTCAACACAGGATCATCCTAGAACAGTGGTGGCGAACCTATGGCACAGGTGCCAGAGGTGGCACTCAGAGCCCTCTCTGTGAACACACGTGCCATCGCCCCAGCCAGGCCCAGACCATCATTAAAGTGTCGAATTCTCTGCGAAATAATTTTAAGTTAATGAAAGCATTTGGGATTGCTTTTCTTACTTTGTTTGGATCATCTTAAGTTAATGTGTGGGTTGTTTTTTCTAAAGTAAAGCCTCAGTATTCAGGTTAAATTGCCGTGTTGGCACTTTGCGATAAATAAGTGGGCTTTGGGTCGCAGTTTGGGCACTCGGTCTCTAAAAGGTTCGCTATCACTGGCCTAGAACATCCCTCACAAGACTTCATCCAACCGCTGCCTGAAGACTGGCAGTGAGGGGGCGCTCACAGCCTCCCTAGGCAGCCAATTCCACTGCTGAACTACTCTTAGGGTCTGGTCACATGGACCTCTTACTGCGGTAGTTTTCCCGCAATTCTTATATCCGCGACATTTTATATCGCTTGAGATATATATCGCTTGGAGGTGGAGGTGGTCAGATGGTCCCTCTGTCTTCCACTTCCCTCGCGGGAAGTACTGTTCACACAGGCTTTTTTTTTTTTTTTTTTTTTAATCTGGGCATGCGCTCGTCTTCCCATGCGCTCGGGCGTACATACAAACTAATAAAAAGACCTTCGCTGTCCTTTCTCCTACCCGCTGGCGGCAAACACCCCCCCCAACCCAAGCACAGTGCCAGACCCTACTCGGAGTGGGCGAGAGGTTTAGGAGGCGCGAACCCTGTTGCCTAACTTTTCACTCCCCTTCGGGCAAGAGGCACTGCCCGGGCTTCCTCCCCTGCCCGGCGGCGGCGGGGGCTTCCCTTCCCAGCCCGCCTCCTTTTCTCTCCCGCGGCGCATTGCACTGATAAGCGAGGGAGAAGCAGCAGGCGAGGGAGTGGGTCTGTGTATGTGCAGCCGCCGCCATGCGGAGAAGGGACCAGCCGGGTGGGGAGGCGGTGTGGGTAGAACGAGTTGGGAGAGCGAGCGAGAGCGGCTCTGGCTGGCTAGCTGGCCAGCCAGCCGGCGCACACACCCGGGAGCAGCTTTGAACTAGCTCGCTCCCTCCCAACAAAGTTCCCGGCTCTGTCAGTGCTCAGCAGGTTTTTTCTCTCGTTTGACAGCTGGGCGCAGACGGCGACCTCGGTGGGATCTAAAAGACCAAAATAAAAGCTAGTGCCTGTTTGCACAAGCGCATAGCTAAAACCGGAAACACACACACACAAAAAACCAATGGGGGGAGGGTAGCGCGGTCACGGCGGATTGCTGTCCAGATACCAAAACCGCGGATACAAAGCGCGAGATGTCAGAAAACACCTGTTCCAACAGGTGTCAAAAAACCGCGGATAAAAGTTCAGAAACTGCGGGAGTCTGCCGGCTTCGGACCGGGAAGCGGGTTTGCCTATGTAGACAGGAAACTTTACTGCGGGAGAAATCAGCTGCGAGTCCGGGAAATAATGTAGACAGGAAACTTTACTGCGGGAGAAATCAGCTGCGAGTCCCGCACTAAACATCCGTGTGACCACGACTTTACTGTAATCCACCCCCCCCCCCAATATCCAGGTGGCACGTTTCTGCCTGTAATTGAAACCTAGTATTGCAGGTCCTATCCTCAGCTGCTGAGATGAACAGCTCCCTGCTCTCTAGTGACAGCCTTTCAAATACCTCAAGAGAGCAATTGTGTCCCCCCCCCATCAGCTTCCTCTTCTCCAGACTGAACATTCCCAGGTCCCTCAGTCATTCCTTGTAGGGCCTGGAGACCAAGGCCTTGATCATCTTTGCTACCCTCCTCTGCACTGGCTCCACTCTGTCCACGTCCTTTTTGAAGTGAGGCCTCCAGAACTGCACACAGTACTCCAAGGTGTGGCCTGACCAAGGCAGCGTAGAGTGGGACTATGACATCTTGCGATTTGGATGTTATGTCTCTGTTGATACATCCCAATGTGCAGCAGTCCCAAGGTTCCTTGCAATATACAGTCCCCGCACTCATCAAATACCTCGCCCACCATAACAGCAAGTGTTTTGCGAATGCTATTATCAAAACCATTTAAAAAATACTATCAGCCCATATAGCAATGGGAGTCAGTATTTTCCCTCCCATTTGAACCAGTCGGCTTGGTGGTGGAAGAATCCTGCACATGTTTATCATTGACTAGAACATTTGCTAAATCTAGGAGTGTTAGAAGTACCATGTCATTATTTTCACATAACAGAATTTCCTGTCAAAGCCGCAAGTAAAGCTGCTCCAGTGAACTTTCCTCCATATCCCCCAGTCCTACATCTGTTTGCTGGGCACTGGCTGTCATAAACAGTTGTCATAAAAGGCCATTGAGTTTTTGATGTCTCAGAATGAAAGGAAAAAAAAACTTCCTGACATGTGGCAAGGGATAAAAATACCGTTTCAGCACCAAGGGCAGGAAAAAAAATACCCTGCCTTTGAAGGAAAGAAGTTTGTTTCTCCATTTAGAAGTTTGTACATAATATCTGAATATATATCCCCCACTTCCCTCCAATACTGTGAGTTCCACTCACTACATCAATTGCATCAGTCTTGAAACAGAGTAGAGTCTAGCCAGCTTGGTGTAGTGGTTAAGAGCAGCGGGCTCTAATCTGGAGAACCGGGTTTGATTCCCCACTCCTCCACATGAAACCAGCTGGGTGACCTTGGGTCAGTCACAGTTCTCTCAGAACTCTCTCAGCCCCACCCCAAGGTGACTGTTGTGGGAAGAGGAAGGAAAGGCAATTGTAAGCCACTCTGAGACTCCTTAAGGTAGTGAAGAGTGGGGTATAAAAACTACCCTTCTTCTTCTTGATTGCCCTCTTAGACTAGTCCTTTTTCTTTTGCACAGCATATGTTTGACACTCTCTTAAACAATACTGATGTATTTATAGTTCATAAATGCATTGCTGTTATATCTAGACATCCTGAAAACTCCAACATAAGCACAGTCACCAAACAAAATGTACCCTTTTCAAACGCCCTTAGTTATATGCAATGTTCTTATTGAACCTCGTTGATGACTGAACACATTGGCATTTCAGACTTGCACCGCTTTGCTTTCCCGCCATTTTCCTCCCGCGTAGGTAATTGATTTTTTTTTTTAAAAAAAAAACAAACCACGTTCGATTTATAGCCGGAGATCGCCCGCACGGGCGAAAAAAGGTGGGAAAAAAGCGTATCGGAACCGGGAGAGGGCACTGGAGACCACTTGGAAGTGGATGACTGGTAAAACGCTTCAGTCCCAGTTCCTAAACGGGACTGAAGCGTTTGTGTATGAAATGGCAAATAGATTCCGGAAGGGAACCGGTTCTCAAACGGGTTCTGACTGAAATGACAGACCAGAACCCGTTTGAGAACCGGTTCCCTTCCAGAATCTATCACCTGTCTGAAATTCCCCAGTGTTTGAGTCCAGTGACACCTTTAAGACCAACAAAGTTTTATTCAAGGTGGAAGCTTTCTGAAGAAGTGTGTGTGCACACAAAAGCTTATACCTTTGTTGGTCTCAAAGGTGCCACTGGGCTCAAACTTTGTTCTGCTGCTTCAGACCAACATGGGACAAGGATTCACACTGTTTTGTCACCCGGATGAGTTGTGGCACCAACAGATGCCTCACATCTTCTTCGTGGTCTCTGTGCATCACACCCTTGGGGATACTCTGCGCCTGCGCTGACCTTCTCGGTACCGATAGCTAGCAAAAGGGATTTTCGCGCCTCTCCCAGGTCACGCGCCGGCTCCACTGCGCATGACCAAGGAGGGGCACGCAGATCCCGCCAGTTCTCTTCTGACCGCCGCGCTGGTAGGACGCCTTCTGCCTCGGTCTGCTAAGTACCAAACTTTTTTTGCTAAACTTACGTTTAGTTAGTTTCTTTTTCTTTATTTTTGTAGTTAGCATTTTTCTTTCGGTGTTTGTTCTTTATTTACGTTCCCCTCCCGCTGGCCTATGGCCCCGCGGTGGGGTTGTTTCAAACGGTGTAGGACTTGCGGCCTTAAAATATCCCCCACCGACGGGCACTCGCTTTGCCTCGTTTGTTTAGGGGAGTCGCACTGTGTCTCTAAGTGCAGACATTGCCGAAAGTTTTCGAACCAGACGAGAAAAAACAGGGCAGCTCGTCTACACTTGGCCCTGATGGAGAAGGCACTATCTCCACAGTCCTCTTCACCGTTGGACACGTCCGGGCACGCCTCGATGTCCACCTTGGCTGCGGACACTTGTCCTCCCGTTCCGGGATCATCGACGTCGACGGTCGCAATCGATGCTTCGGCACCGAAACGATCGACGCCGATAAAGGACCACCCCGTACCTTCCAAGATCCGGAAGCAGGGCAAAGACTCACAGCAGTCGAAGAAACCTAAAACGGACAAACCCAAAGTCCATAAGGTTTCGGCTAGTCAGGGTCGAGATCCCACGCAAGAACCTCACCCGATCGGTTCGGATCTCGACATCGACCTTACTCAACAGACAAATCAGTCGCAATCTGATATGTCGAGCCGTCAATCCTCTCATGCCTCCCCAGAACGTGGAGTCGAGGATCGGCACCGACCAACTTCTCCTCCCCTGACTTGGGATGAGAGGCAATGGCATTATTTGTACGGGAATCGATACCCATACCCTTGGGCACTCCCGATACCACCCCCACCTGAATGGGATCGTCAGTCGGTGTCATCCCGCATTTCGCGCTTTCAAGATCGACCATCGGTATCGAAGCAGTCGATACCGACGCATCCACCAGACCCGGTTGTGCCCCCGATTAACACACCGGCACCGTCTCAACCTGAATTACTCGAATCATCTCCAGAACCATCCAATGTATCCTCCGATTCAGATGGCTTTTCTGAACATATCGAGGATGTAGATGCACAGCCCACCTCGCAAGATGTGGAAGCGGATTTACCTATTTCTCCATCAGAGGATGTTAAGTCTTATGGAGATTTTATTCAACGCATGGCATTAGATCTATCTATGACTCCTACTCTCGTTGCCAGTTTTGTGGATGATAACGTTTTTGACATTATGCACTCTAACACTTCGCCCTCCGTGGCTCTACCAATGACAAAAGTTCTCTTGCAAACTACCAAGGACTTTTGGACTCGTCCAGCCTCCATTAATGTCTCTAATAAGCGTCTGGATCACATGTACAAGGTCCAGGAATCAGGGGCTGAGTTTTTATACACACATCCTAAGCCCAATTCTTTGGTCGTTTCCTCGTCCACGAAAGGAAAAGCGAGCCACTCTACTCCATCAGACAAAGAAGGAAAAAAGTTGGATTCGGTTGGTAGAAAATTCTACACTGTCGGTGCAATGGGCATTAAAACGGCGAACTATGCCGCCTGCATGGGCCGTTATCAATTCAATTTATGGAAGCGTTTGAATGATTTCCTCCCGCACGTGCCCAAAGAGTGCCAACCTCAGATTAAAAGGATTCAGAATGAAGGGATGGTCTTGGCTAGACACCAAATTAGTGCTGCCAAGCATTCCCTGGAATCCGCTAGTAAGACTCTAGCAACCTCTGTAGCGTTACGCAGACATGCCTGGCTCCGCTCTTCATCATTGCCATATGACACCAGATCCTCGGTGGAAGACCTTCCCTTTGAAGGTTCTGGATTGTTTAGCTCCACCACTGACACGGTTCTGCAGGAAATGGATAAGAGTATCAAGACGTCCAAGAGTTTGGGGATCTCCCCCACGACCAAATACTCGAAATCCAAGCAGTGGCCTAGGCAACCTTGGTCGACCAGGCAACCGTACAACAAATCACCTACGGATCAATGGCAAAGACCTCCCTCTCAGTCACGGTCTTTTCCCCCGAAAAATAAGGGACAATCGTCCGGTGCCTATAAGTCGAAATTCCCTAAGAATCCCAAACAGGGACTTTGACTTCAACCTTACTGCTCAGACTCGCCTTGCACCCTTCCTGCACGCATGGCTCGCCATTTCTACGGACAAATGGGTGCACTCTATAATAAGAGATGGCTATCTCATAGAGTTTTCTCTGACTCCCAAAATCTCCCGTTTTATCAGAACCCCGGCGTCTCCTGCCCTGCTACAGGAGGTACAATCGCTGACACAAAAAAACGCTATAGAGAAAGTCCCGATGGCGGATTGTTGCCGCGGGATTTATTCCAAATATTTCACGGTCCCCAAGAAGGACGGAGGACTTCGTCCAATCATGGACCTTCGTTTTCTCAATCGGTTCATCATTTACAGAAAGTTTCGCATGACCACGTTGCAAAGCATTTTACCACTCCTGTCTCCAGGGACTTGGATGGTCACTTTAGATCTCAAAGACGCTTATTTTCACGTCTCCATCCATCCTCGTCACAGAAAGTTCCTCAGATTCGCAGTCGGGGAGGACCATTACCAATTCAAAGCCCTTCCATTCGGGCTCTCTACCGCCCCCAGGGTTTTTACGAAGGTAATGGTGGTTGTCGTCGCTCATCTTCGCCTTCAGGGCATTCAGATCTTTCCGTATATAGACGACTGGTTGATGGTGGCAGATTCAAGAGAATGTCTCCTTCAGCACATCACCATCACATTGTCGGTCCTATCCTCCCTTGGAATTCTGGTGAATTTACAGAAATCCATGCTGCAACCTGCAACTCGCGTGCAGTTCATAGGAGCTGTCATAGACTCCCTAGCCACTCGGGCGTACCTTCCTCGCCAACGGGCAGATACCATTCGTCTGGAAATTCAACGTTTGTTCCAGTCCAACGTGACATCAGCGGTCCACATTCAGCGGATCTTGGGTCTCATGGCAGCCACCACTTCCGTGATCGAATATGCACGCCTTCGCATGCGCCCGTTGCAGCTGTGGTTTCTAAAGAAATTTCGCCCTTCCATCCATCCTCCGAGCCTTCAACTGGTAGTGCCTCCGCAGGTCCTCGTCTCCCTGCAGTGGTGGCTCGTGGACACCAATCTGTTGGCGGGTGCACCGTTCCAACCGATCGTTCCCGTAATGTCCATCACCACAGATGCCTCCCTGTGGGGTTGGGGTGCTCATACAGACGACACTTGTGTGGGTGCTCCATGGCAACCCCTTTGGAAGAGTCATCATATCAACTATCTGGAACTGCTGGCCGTAAAATTTGCCCTCAGATCCTTACTCAGACAGGTTGTAGGAAAAGCTGTGTTGATTTTTACGGACAACACAACTGCGATGGCTTATATCAATCGCCAGGGCGGGACCGTGTCCAGGTCCCTTTGCAGGCTAGCTATGGACATATGGGAAGAGTGCCTTCATTGGAACATCACTCTCCAAGCTGCCCATCTGCCAGGAACTTTGAACCAACAAGCGGATTTCCTGAGCAGAGGGGGAGCATCGGACCACGAATGGGAGTTGAACTCAAAGTATCTCCTTCCTCTTTTTCAACATCTGGGACATCCCCACATCGATGTTTTTGCAACTCGATTGAACAAGAAGTGTCCCAGGTTTTGCTCCAGAGCGGGGTTGGACCCTCTGTCAATGGGGGACGGTCTGTTGATGTCGTGGGCTCACGACTTTCTATACCTATTTCCTCCGATTCCGCTGCTCCACAGGGTGCTTGTGAAAATACAACAGGACAAGCCCCATTGTCTCCTGGTAGCCCCCTGGTGGCCTCGGCAGGTGTGGTTTCCGACACTGCTGCGGTTAGCCAAGGGATCCTTCGTACACTTCCCGCAGGAGTTGGATCTCCTCCAAGCTCAGGAAGGCCAGGTCCTTCACTACGATCCTCTGAGTCTCAAGTTGACTCTATGGGAAATACGCTTTCAGTGATGGATGACCGTATCAATGAGGTCCTGTTGAATTGTCGTAAACTGTCTACTAGGACGTCTTACGCAAAGAAGTGGGATTTATTCCTACAGTACTTGAGTTCTTCCAATTTACCTCCTCCGCCAGTGGATTTGAGGTCTATTTTTGCGTTTATTTTGTCCAGAATGGACTTGGGACTCAGTTTTTCTTCAGTTAAGGTGTATTTAGCTGCGGTGTCAGCTTTTCATCCATCTATTGATGGGTTTTCAGTTTTCTCGCATCCTCAGACGAAACAGTTTTGTAAAGGTCTTATTCGCCTGTACCCTCCCCGTCGTTCTCCGACTCCGGCCTGGGATTTGGCTTTAGTTTTGCGGTTTTTGATGGGAAAACCCTTCGAACCACTGGCCACTTGCTCTCTAAAGTTGTTATCGCTCAAGACTGCGTTTCTGGTGGCCATTACTTCTGCTCGTCGAGTCAGTGAGTTGTCTGCTTTAAGGTGTGATCCACCATACTTGATTTTTTCCCCTCATGGGGTGTCGTTGTCTTTGGACATCTCCTTCTTACCGAAAGTCGTTTCGGAGTTTCATCTACGTTCAGATATAGTTTTGCCGTCATTTTTCCCGTCTCCTGCCAATGAAGAGGAACGGAAATTGCACTCTCTGGATGTTAAGAGGGCGTTGCTGTTCTATTTGGGCAGGACCAAGTCTTTTCGTCAGTCTCCAGCCTTGTTTGTTGCTCACAGTATGCCCTCCCTAGGGAAGAAGATCTCTTCCCAGACGCTGTCCAGGTGGATTGTGGAAGTAATCAAGCTATGTTACGCTTTGGCTAAGAGACCTCTTCCAGGTCAACTTCGCGCCCACTCTACAAGGGCGGTGGCGGCTTCCACAGCTTTCCTGAGAGGGATGCCATTGGAGGACATCTGCAACGCTGCGACTTGGGCTACTCCGCTCACCTTCGTGAAGCATTATGCCCTTGATGTCCGGTCTACTCGTCGTGTGGCGTTGGGTCGGTCTATCTTGCAGACGGCGCAGGTGTAGGGCCTCGGCCCCTCCTCCAGGTAAGAGTTATTGCTTGCTATTCTCCCAAGGGTGTGATGCACAGAGACCACGAAGAAGATAGACAGGTTGCTTACCTGTAACTGGTGATCTTCGAGTGGTCATCTGTGCATTCACACCACCTGCCCTCCTTCCCCTCTGCTCTCGGCCCTTCATCTTGTTCTTTGAAGGCTGTTGGGCGGCGGTCAGAAGGAACTGGCGGGATCTGCGTGCCCCTCCTTGGTCATGCGCAGTGGAGCCGGCGCGTGACCTGGGAGAGGCGCGAAAATCCCTTTTGCTAGCTATCGGTACCGAGAAGGTCAGCGCAGGCGCAGAGTATCCCCAAGGGTGTGAATGCACAGATGACCACTCGAAGATCACCAGTTACAGGTAAGCAACCTGTCTTTCTTCCTTGATGTTTGAGTTACACTGCAGAGAGAAGCATCCTGTCAAAAACTGCTTCTCTGCTGAGCCATCTGTTGTCACAGAGCTATATCAAAGATAACTTTGTTAGTCTGAAGTTTGAGTAGGCTCAAGGGCCCCAGTTTATGCAAATTTTAGACTTTAAGAAGTTCAGCATTTCTGATGTTAGTTGGAGCAAGCCAGCTTCAGCTCTCCTGGAGGTAATGGGTTAATCCTGCATTGGGTTAGGCACTGGCCTGGCACACAAAGAAGACTTGGAATGATTGCCCGATTTCACCCATTAAGCATAACATGGTAACTATGGATTAGGATTTAACTGTGTAGCTAGAATTTAAAATGTAGCTTTTCTTGTTTTCATGCTCCTTGCTCTGTTCTTGGAAATATTCCTGCATTCTTTATTAAAAAGATAACATTCTTTTACTACATCTGGTTGGTCTGTACTTCAGAAGTTGCAATCTAAATTCAGTACCGAGACCAAAGTGCCCACCTACTGACTAATTGATAGTGGAAACTCGTTCTGCAAGTGGCCAACCTTGCAGGGTTGACTTTCTCATTTAATCCCAGAAAGATCAGGAGTCTGCCCAGTGGCTTCTGATCATAAGGATAATCAAATGGGCTGGTGGTAGGCTACCCCCCTGGTTTGTGAGAGCTCGCACTCCAGGTCAGTTATGTAATTTTGAGCCTTGCCCACCATACTAAGGATCCCCTGGATTGGGAATTCTTGACACATTCTTGACATGCTTCTAGCGACAGCAAAGAAACAGTATAATCATAGAAAAATAGATGCATCCAAATTCATCCAGAACCTTCCAAACAGCTCACTGAATGATTGGCTCCATTCTTGTGATCAGCAAGCAGGATGTGAGCTGACCTGGCAGATGTTCGAATGTGTCTAGTTTTGTCACAAAAATATTTCACAAGCAACAACATTTTTTGTCTGATTAAGTCTTTGCTCCGAGCATTCTATGTGTATGCGGTAGCATGCCTTGCTTTCAGCCGTTGCTTTCAGAAAGAGACAGAGAGGTCTTCAGAGGATGAGTCGATATGGCCATTTTAATTTTTCTTTGATTTTTCAGGTTGTCATGGGCATTGGTTTCGGTTCGCTTCCCTTTCTTTGTTGTCTTTGATGATACTTTTGTTTATTTTATGCCATTTATGAGCAGTTGATAGAAAACTAAGGGGGAAACTTGGGTAACATGAATGGCAAAAATTCTGTATCATGAAAGAGAGGCTGGGTGTGAGAATAAGGATTCAGTTTTGTTTTTCACAAGGGATACATGAAACTGAAATGGGGGATATTGAAATCTATCCAGACAGCTTTTGAAATCTTGGCACTGTTTCCAGCCTATGAACTAATTTCTGAGATAGCAAAATGGTAGGTGAGGCAAGAAAACTTGAAAAGACACTCCCAGCACCTAGATATTGAGACTTTTCCCTCCATTTCTGCCCATTCACATTATATACAAACTCTCACTCCAGGCCTATACAGTTTAAACATATCTAAACCAAAATCTGTCTGTTGACCAGGGGACCGACATAAGCATTCAACAAATGGTCGAGCTATTTCAGATTTTCCTTACGAAAAAGCAAAGATAAAATGCTGGCAAATGAAAATTCACTCTGTTTTTTCTCAAAATAGGTTCAAGTCTTGTGACAGGATGTAATATAGTTTTTGATTGAAGGAAAGGACTATTAACTGGGAATGTTCTAAGGTGATGTTGCATTCTGTATATTGCCCTGTAACATTTTACATTTTTCTCATGATGGTGACCGTAATTTTTAAAAGTTCCGGGTTGACCTCTGTGGTGACATAACCAGCTTGAATGACTACAGCAGTCTGAGGGACTCAGATATCTCCTGGGAGGAGGGGAATTGCATTTATACAGAACAAGTACTTCTGTTCAAGTCCTTCATCATTATAAAATAGAATAAGATCATGATGCCTACATTTCAGGAATGATTGCCTGACAGAGAGTTGAATCCTATGGATTTGTTCCACTCATGGATAGCACTTTCCTCCTGCACTAGGTACCTTCCCCAAAATTTCTGACATCAGGGGAAGGTGATACCATGAGCAGAAGAAATTCAGAGGATCCAACCCACTGTCTTCTATGCATATAAAACCACTATGACAGAAGGTTAAGGATTTTCTAACACGAATATACGAGTCAAACAATTTGTCAATCTGTTATAGTGTTGTCCATTCTAACAGACAGTAGCTGTCAATGAGGTAGGGCAAAGAGAGGTTTTGGGCCAGGACTGAGCACCTGTTAACTGAGTTCCTTTAACTGGAGATGCCAGGGACTGAACCCAGGACCTTGGTATGTCAACAAAATCCTCAGACTTTCCTGACAATGATGTCATCTGAGACACAGCCGTACCGCTTCAATTTCTCCATGTCATATAGCTTTAAAAGACCTATGTCAGAAAAAAAAAATTGCAACTTTATTTTTGGTTCTTTGAGGTAAATAAAATCCCTTTTTGAAAAAGAAAAAAAAAAGGAGAGAAGCATTAGCAACAAATGCCACAGCAGCTAACATTCCCATGCAGGCAGGCACCTGAAGAAAAGCAGATCTATCAAAAAATTGCTAAATGCAAATTACGGAATAATGAAATCGTTAACAAGGTGGTTTACGCTGAGCAGAATCTTAATTTTAAAGATTTTAAATTATAAGTGCGAACACAGCCTTTGTTAAAGGCAATTTCTGGTCTCCCACTATTTTCTTTTTTTAAATAGGTTGATATTGTATTTACTCTTTTTGTTTCCCTGCTACCTACCCAGTTCCCCATGACATTTTAAAAATAATTGTCCATGGCTCAGTAACTTCATTAATCAATTTGCTCAGCGCTCTGGAAAGCTTTTCACCTTGTATACTAATGACCTAAGAAATTCAATTAAGAAATAATATCTCAACCTTTCTCTAAGGAGCTCAGCATGGCAAACATGGGTGGCCTCCACTTTTGTCCTCACAGCCCTGACCTGGATAGCCCAGGCATGCACGATCTTATCAGATCTTGGAATCTAAGCAGGGCTGACCCTGGCAAGTATTTGGATGGGAGACCTCCAAAGAATACCAGAGCCAGTAGGCAGAGGCAGGCTATCAAGCCACTTCTCTGAACGTCCCCCATGCCCTACTAGGAGTTGCCACAGGTTGCCATGACTTCCAGGCACAGGTACACACACAAACACGCCAAAATCCTTATAGCTAGATTAGGGACTGCCTAATTGTGTCCTTGCTGTCTCCTGACTGGCTCTTCTGGAGACTTCCTGCTCCTGCAGAGCTTTTGTTGTTGTTCCTCCTTCAGCAGTTAGATTAGGCAATTAAGGTTCCCCTCTGTGTTCTATAACAGTTTGTTCTTCTTTCATAAACCTACTTATTTTTCTCTCAGCAGTCAGTGCTCCACTTCCTTTGCATGTTTAAACGCTGCCAACACTTTCCTCTGTGGCACTGGGAGGTATGTGCAACTGGGAGCGTCACTGACCATCATCATCTGCATGCTCCAGTGGCACTAGGCTGCCCAGGTAGCTCAGAGCACAGGCGGTGGAGCACTCGCAAGGAAGTGGGTGAGGGAAGGGTGCAGCCAGGAAAGTGGCAGAGAGGATTGTGGGTGGGGCCAGTGGCAGTGGGTGGGACCAGAAGCTCTGGGCCCTGGCAGGTGCCTCACCTCAAGGTACGCTGACGCCGGCCCTGATCGTCTGGCTCATTCGTTATAAGGCAGCTTATGAGTTCAACGTAATGGCGGGGGGAGGGGAATGGAAGTCACTCCACTCCAACATGCTAACCACTGCACAATACAGCCTCATTCTAGATATTTACTATACCGGCTGTTGTGGATGCTGCCGTATCCTCCACACAAGACATCCTGCGGTATTCAGGAGCTACATGTACGTCTGTAGGATCAATGTCTCAGGTTTAGTTATAGCTAAGGGCCTTTTTTAAATCAGACGCTCTGTTGGGATAAAGACTTATGACATAACTGTGGCAGAACAAATCTAGCACCATAATACTTAAGAGTGTTAATGAAGAAACTGACAGAAGCTAAACTCCACAGCTCTGCTTGTCAATGCCATGATCACTGATTTGTTGACATATGGCTGCATAAAGTGCCGTGGCATGTAGAATACCAATGAAGCGTCTGTCAATAGTGAGTTTGGAGACTGACGGCAGTTGGCGTATATCTTAAACAGCAAATATCTTTGTCTTCACTTTTACTGTCTGCCCATCTGTTTCTTCTTCCCTGCCTGCAATTAAGTCTGCCCCAGATTAATCACACCAGGAGATACATTTTTGCTTCAAAAAGTGCTTTGGTGTCAATCCGCAGTGTTGGGAGCATTACTGAAAAGACCCAAGGCCAGACTACACAGTTATGCAACTGGGCAGGACTATCCCAAGGAACTTTTTACATTTAAAGTGATGGGCTTTCTAATCTCTTTCCTTGAAAGGAAACGTGCATGGAAATTCTGGGTAGACTTTCCTCTTCCATAGCTGGTGCATATTCTTTTAGACCAGTTGTTATGGGGAGTGGGATTTCTTTTTCTGAAATTCATTCTTTACGCGTAGCCATTGATTCCTGTTATCCCCCTTTCTTCTTTCGAAAGAGGAATTTCTCTTTGTAGATTTCTGTTACACCGCATATGTGCTATTTTGTAAATTCAGCCCTTGCAGGGTTTTTTGTTTTTTTTTAATGTTAACACACTGCTGGGCGCGCTTTAGCCGGATGATAAGGTTTGGGTAGACATTGCCTGCCTCTTGGCATCTGCAAAGTAAAATTTTGAAAGTTTGCAGAACCTCCCTTCCTGCCCCTGCTCTCTCCACATTTCTCTTTTTGAACAGAAATAAATTTATTTGAAACAGACTCCACATTCCTAAAAAGAGGGAAAGCAACTGTGTAAAGAGGAATCACAAGAATTTCTCTTAACAATGCTATTTAAGACCCAGAGGCATTGATGAGGGTAAAAGGATCAGAGGCTGGCATAGCCTGGCATCTATTGGAAGCTACAACTTGGCACAGGTTCCATCCTTGACTGGAGGCATTGGGTCAGTTTCCCATTTCCCAGTTGGAGAAGTGCCTGACGACAGTAGAGGAAGCAGACTGTAGCTGAATCGTGTTCCTTCGAGGACCCTTCCCCATGGATCGAGACACCCTTGCAGTATTGGGGTCATTCTTTCTTGCTCTTTTTAGAACCACAGGCATGTCCATAAGGCCAAAAGGATTGTGAGAATCACAGTTGCTGTTTGTAGTGTAGTCCCAGCTGGGGAGATAGGGTCGCCAGGTGTTACCTGGCTGCCAGTGGGGGGCACCATACATGGTCCTTGGAGCTTCTGGTCACAATAAAGTTTGTAGCCAAATGCTAGAGCTTCCCCCACACGATATGCCTGGCATGATGATGTCACCTCTGTGTGACATCATTACTCCGGGCACGGGTGTGATGGGGCCCTTTGGGGGCAGGGCTTCCCTCACTGGCCAGCTGACTGGGGTGGGATGGCCCCCCCCAAAAAAGTGGGGGAACCCCTGCTCGGACCTGGGGGTTGGCAACCCTAGTCCAAACCTGCTACCGCATAGCTGAATTCTGAGTTCTAGGAGGTTAGGAGGGGCAGGAGCCAAGAAGAGGAGGGGAGAAGGAAGTTGCGATGGAGGGCCCCATGGGTACCTATGCCTAAAGACCCAGGACACTCTGCAGCCAGCCCTGAACTGCTATCAAGAAAGGGCTGTTGCTCAGTAGCAGAGCACCGACATCACATGCAGAAGGTCCTGGCTCTAATCTCTTGTCAGTCCCAGTTAAAAGCTTCAGGTAGTAGCTGGTGTGGAAGACTTCTGCCTGAGACCCTGGAGAACAGCTGCCCATCATAGTAGACAACGCGGACCCTGTGATAGAACAGCGGCCTGATTCAGTTTAAGGCAGCTGCATATGGGATGTGATCAGATTCTTATGGAAGACTTCTGCCTGAGACCCCGGAGAACAGCTGCCCACCATAGTAGACAACGCTGACCCTGTGATAGAACAGCGGTCTGATTCAGTTTAAGGCAGCTGCAAATGGGATGTGATCAGATTCTTACGGGCTTATTTTAATTATCATTGCTGGAAATCTGCCAGACACGGGTGCAGTAGTGATCTTATAGTGGTTTCATTGATTTCAGGACAGGACTGTGACAAACACACATGTCGGCATATTTTATTCCATCAAGAAGACTGTCTTGAAATTCTAGCCTGGTTCAAGTGTGCATATTCATTACTTGATGGTTGCAGCTTCATGTGTGAATAAGGTCATAGAGGGACCTAACAGTCCCTGAAATAACAGTGCCCTCAGCCAACTGAAATGCAGACTAACACCAGCTTGTGGTAAATGTACCTAGGATGTACTGATATAGATGTAGGTGGGGGGGAGTCCATGAGAAGAGTTCATACAAGTAAAAAGTTAGTGTGTTATCATTGTGAACTGTGAACCCCCTGCCCGATAAAAAGTTTTTTGTTTGTTGTAAATTTTGTACATGAACGGGCATTCAACCCTACAGTTCCCTACCCGCTATTTGAAGAGGAACAGTACTGGGGTCATTTTATCACAATAGTAGATCTCAGAACTGAAGGATAAGGATGATCGGGCGCTGTATAGAAAAATTGCTTTCTGCTTCTATACCCACATGCCTTCTCCTGTGATGTCTTTTGATACCATGCTGTCTCTGTTTTCTGTTGCAGGCCAAATGGTCCAGGGCAGACCAAATGGCCTGAACTACCTCAATAGCCATGCCATATAACCACACATTCTTTCACACCTCTAAGTTGAAGAGCCAGACCTGATGGCTCTTGGCTCTAGCCCACATGTGAATAGTCACGTAGACTATGAAGTAACTGGAATTTGGATCACCTGACTGCAGGCAGAGCTCCAAACTTCTAGCCATTCCTGTGTTGCAGCTATGGCAACCAACAATTGGGCACACCCATGCCCACTCGCAATTGGTTGATGGCCACGGCTAATTGTGACTGGAATTGGGCTATAATTGATCGATCCCTATGGGAATGAGAGCTTAGCTCTAGCTGCTCTCTTGCTTAAGCTCTTCCTTCTTCCTCTTGCTGCCTGTTTATTGCACCTGGTAATGCTGTCGCTTGGAAGACAAAGAGCTGATGGGTGCAAGGATGGGATTTCTCTTCAAAATTCCTTGGTGTCTAATTGGACTGTATACCTTGGACACTCTTGGAATATGGACACTTCACTGGTAACTATAAATATCCTTAATGTGTAGTTAAGGCACAGAGCCATAGGTTTTTCTTGTTTTCAGTAATCTCTTATATAGTCTGTTTTGCTATGCTCTGTACTGAATAAAAATTATTCTTATTTCTAATGGGTTTCTGATGTTGTACCTGAATTCTAAGACTAAATCTTGTAGCCTAACGCTCCCCACACATGCTACCTTGGTAAGAGTGTGCATATCTATATTGAGTTGCTAATGTGTTTTGTCCTAGATGCCAACTAAGGGTTTGGAATCTCTCCCTTAGGAAAGGCGGGGACTAGATAAAAGAGGTTCTGGTGGCAAATTGTTCTGGAAACCTGAGGAGCTATAGACCATCTCGTGGTTTGTTGTTTGATGTACTGAAAAGTACAGGATTCCCTCCCATTCCTGGACTGGCTTGGGTGGGCAAAGACCTGTACAGGCGCCTGGAGATCAAGCCCTATGTAAAAAGGCTGAGGGACCTGGGAATGTTCAGTCTGGATAAATGGAGGTTGAGGGGGGACATGATTGTTCTCTTTAAGTATCTGGAGGGCTGTCACTTAGAGGAGGGCAGGGAGCTGTTCCTATTGGCAGCAGAGGATAGGACACACAACAATGGGTTTAAATCAAGGGCGGGAAGGTACCAGCTGGATATTAGGAAAAACCTTTTGACAGAAAGAGTTCTGCAACAATGGAATCAGCTGCCTAGGGAGGTGGTGAGCTTCCTCTCACTGGCAGTATTCAAGCAGCGGCTGAACAAACCCTTGTCAGGGATGCTCTAGGCTGATCCTGCATTGAGCAGGGGGTTGGACTAGATGGCCTGTATGGCCCCTTCCAACTCTGTGATTCTATGATTCTATATTTCATTTACTCAAAGCATACATGTGTGTACAGGACTAACATGAATAGAGGAGAAGCTGGAGTTTCCTCTTGTTTGTGTTTGTCCCAGTGCAGACAAAACACCTATATATGTTCAAACCATAGTCATGTAGGATCCAGCCCTGTGAAAAGAAGTGTTCAGAAAGCAAAAGGCAGCGCCTCTGGCTTACACCTGTGAAAAGAAATGTTCAGAAAGTAGTGTTCCAGTTCACACAAATGACAACTCTGCATATATAGGTTGTTTTCCTGTTATATGTTCCCAGAATTTGGTGTCCAAAGGTACACTGGATGAGGTGCCATTCTTTAGAGGCATCCTTCTAGCATGGAACAGTTTGGCACATGCATATTTCCAATGTCCTTAAGCCAATAGCCCCATATATTAAACAGATATGCCTAATTATACCTCTTGGCATTTGTTAAGAGTGCTCATTAAACCAAAAAAGGAGACTTTGTTTACTCCGCTTTAATTATTGTTAAGGAGATGTATTGTTCCTTTATGGATTTCAGAAGGTCTCCCATCAAATATCTGATGGTCTCCATTGCTAATATAGCAATTTCTCCCCATTTCCTTTTCATGAACGTTGCTTGGGAATCAATTTTTTCCTAGCAAGATGAGAAAATGAGACCAGTTGTAGTTCAGAGCACCACTTCAAAGATTTTATTGATCTCGGGGTTTTACTGAACATTTCATCAAGGGCTTTCTGCAAAGTTATTTCTACAGTGCTTTTGTTGGGCTATGCGCTTCTTACAAGACGAAAGAGCTTCTTTTTAAAAATGATTGCCCTTCTAAGACAGAAGACTCGGCAACTGAAGATTTTTTTCTGATGTGCTTGAAACCTCAGACATTTATGATACTTTTATTGAACAATGCCGACATTGTATTTCTGGTGTTTAGACATTTATTTAGATTAGCTAAATGTGCTATACTAGCATTTGGCTGTCATTATGACAGGTGGGGTATATATGGAAAGAGACCTTGAATAATGCAAGAACTCAGGGGAGCAAAAGGTATCTCTCTGCATTCTGGAGACACATTGCAAACTCCTTCCTGTAGAATCTGTTTCATTTTGTACCTCCCAGTGTCATGGTTGGAGGGGCTACACCATCCCAGTGGGCATGAATGGCACCCATTCATTTCTATGGGAGAAAGTAAAGGATCATACTTTGGGGTGGAGGCAAGATCTTTCTCTCTTTTTAAAATTTATTTTCAAAATGTAACACATAACATATAACAGTGAAAGAACATTGCAGTAATACCATAAACAAGGTGGAGTTAGAATTGCTTCTAACATTAATTCAAGGAAACATTTCCATATCATATAACTTTTTAGTTTACATCAGCCAACATACTTGTCTGTAGTCTTAGTAGAATAGGAATTATTGAAGAAATATATTCAGAAATATAGCCAGTATTTGTCTTTAGCAAATGAAGGAACCACTTCCCTTTCTGAAAAAAAACTGAATGATTGGGAATCATTTGCACACAAATGGCATCTGATAATCCTCACTTGAGTGATTAGTTATTCTGTTTGCTATTTTCCCCATAATGAACTGCATCCATATTGTATCGTACCACAAATCTAGAGGGGGGGGCTGTGTTTGATTTCCACCTGGTGAGTCTGGCTGCAGCAATTAGTATGGGGATTGTTTCCTTCGTTTGTTTTGGAGGGGAAGGACCTGGCCATTGTTCCAGCAAAATCAATTCAGGGTCAAGAGGGATTGATAGGTTGGTTATCTGATTTATAGTCTTGATTATAGCCTTCCAGAAATTCTGTATAAGAGGGCATTCCCACCAACAATGCCAAAATGTCCCAGGGAGGCCACAGCCCTTCCAGCATAGTGGGATGATTGCTTTGTTTATGTTATGCAGCCTTTGAAGAGTGTAATACCATCGAGTTATCATTTAAAAAAAAATGAAAATGTCTATTAAAAACCTTAGATTTGCTTGAATGAGCTCGCCATACTCGCTGCCAGAATAATTCTGGGATTTCTCTACTTAGATCTTTTTGCCATGTTTTTTGGAAATTAACTTGTCCAGTTTTAAGATTTTTGAGTATGATTTGCTGTATGGAGGAGACCAAACCCTTAGTTTTGCCATCAAAGTTTTGGATAATTGTGTCAAACGCCGATAAGTTGGTGAAAGAAGTACCCGTACGTTTAAGTTTCTCTATCATCTCTCTAGCTTGGAGATATTGAAACCAATGAATCTGTATTTGTGCTTTCCTTTCCAAACGATTCTTTTCTGTAAGTACTCCTTTGCGTGTCCAATCTATAGGGTAAGCTATCCCAGCCCTGAGCCATTCCCGCAGAGTTTTATACTTGTTACCCACAACAGACCAGTCTTGGTTGGTCATTATTGCTACTGGTGAGGCTTGCTTGTTTCAATGACATGTCTAGGAAATTATTATTTTTTATTTGTGGGGGTCTATCCTGTTTTCTTGTCCAGAACGTTTCTTGTATTGGGAGGCGAAATGTGAAAGCTTGTTCTATTAGGATCCACCTTCCATCTGAGTTTTGGTGTAACATTTTAACTATTTGAGCTAAGTTTGCAGCATAGTAGTAGGATTTGATGTCTTTCACCCAGTCCCATTGCACAGGAGCTGGTGGAGCAGATCTGCTTGCTTATTCTTTAATGAGGTTCCAGACAAAACAAAAAGTTTTTCATTAGACTAGAGACATATTTTGTATCATTATTAATTCATGCGGCCTTTTCATTTCTTTCCTTCCATAATTAATATGGTGTTTAAAAGGCATGCTCCATCTTGAGCTTTGAACCACCTCATTGCCAATAGTGGGATTAAGTTTTTCGGATTCTGTAAACGGAAGGGAGCAATCTGACTGGGCGCTCCAGTCGGCTTCATTTTAACTTGTCGATTCCAACAGACCTGGTCCCATGTAGCTTTCTGGACTGGGGAAAGGCATCTGACATGTGGCCCAATGTTATTTGAAGCAATATTCTTCAGAAATATACTCTAGTACCTTAGGCCTCTTGACACCACTCCTCTTAGTTTAGGGAGACTGTTTCAGGGGTCCTCTACGAGAGGTTTTTAGAGAGCACTCCTAAGTGGGTATATTCAGAATCTACTCGAGGCAATTCAGTGGTCCTTGTTCCCAAGAAATCATTCTTAAGATGTAACTCAAAGTTATCTCTAGGACTCCCATTTTTCATTCAAACCCGAATTTTCTTCCTCCATAGAATGGCAGAGTCAGGGACATTAGACTAGAGACATATTTTGTATCATTATTAATTCATGCGGCCTTTTCATTTCTTTCCTTCCATAATTAATATGGTGTTTAAAAGGCATGCTCCATCTTGAGCTTTGAACCACCTCATTGCCAATAGTGGAATTAAGTTTTTCAGATTCTGTAAACGGAAGGGAGCAATCTGACTGGGCCCTCCAGTCGGCTTCATTTTAACTTGTCGATTCCAACAGACCTGGTCCCATGTAGCTTTCTGGACTGGGGAAAGGCATCTGACGTGTGGCCCAATGTTACTTGAAGCAATATTCTTCAGAAATATACTCTAGTACCTTAGGCCTCTTGACACCTCTTAGTTTAGGGAGACTGTTTCAGGGGTCTTCTATGAGAGGTTTCAGATACTTAGAGAGCACTCCTAAGTGGGTATATTCAGAATCTACTTGAGGCAATTCAGTGGTCCTTGTTCCCAAGAAATCATTCTTAAGATGTAACTGAAAGTTATCTCTAGGACTCCCATTTATTCATTCAAGCCCGAATTTTCTTCCTCTATAGAATGGCAGAGTCAGGGGAAAATGGCCTCCAAATAGTGACACTTTAAGAATTTCCCCTGGTCTCTACGGTAAAGACCATAGAGGCCAAGGGAAGCATCCTAGAGCATTAGTCAGAAGTGATATCACTCATACGCCTCCTTCCTCAGTTACTGCCCCTAAAATCTAAAATATCTAATACACATATATGTATATATATTTAACTATTTCTCCCATGACTTTTTCAAAACCCCAAAGGCCTCAATCCAATGAGGCAAGCATGTTTTGGACTGTGGCCTTGGAAGGAATGAAATGTTTAAGGATATTTAGGACTTTGCTAGGTTATAACAGTTTTAGTTATGATGGGAAAGTACTGTGTGGTGGGAATAACGTCTAGAACTATGAAGATTTCCAGTTTACGTCCTCTCTTTTCACACTGATGTGAGTTCCAAGAGTCAGTTCTCTTGGGAGTTTTGAAAGGATGGTGAGGTCAGCCTGAGCTGGAGATCATTACCTAACTGGCCTGTGCTGAAGACAGAGTGATGGTGTGGAAAAAATAACTTTTCTCTTTGGGGTCTGGACTTGGCAAAAAACAACAACAACCCACACATACATTTAATTTTACAAGTTTTTCTGTCTCGTAGCAGAAGACAGGCGATTGCTATCCAATATAGCTAAGTACCAAAATTCGGGAAATTCTAAGTGCAATCCTGAATGGAGACACCAAAATGGTCAGCTCACACCTTAGCTGGAACCTGACACCTAGAAGGCAACACAAACACAAGCATATCTCTTCCTGGAGATTTCAGGAAAAATTCTTTGCTCCACAAGGGGATGGGAAAACAGAAGAGATAAAAATCTCTTGGCAGTTGGCACAGAGGAAGAGCAGTTGATTTTGGCTGATTCCATCTACAATAGGGTGGAGACTCAGGATGATTCCTGGATACCTAAATGCTTTGTAGGGCCAAATGGAGGGGTGCTTGTGGGTCAGCGGGTCCTTCCCCCACAGGTAGTATTCCATTTAAAGACAAAGTAACAGCTGATCAGTTTCTAGCTAGAAACTGAAACTTAACTTTGGGTTCATACCTGAGAAGCAAGCTTAAAATACACAACTGGTTCTATTTTTCCACCTTACATGCACACTGGCTGCCTTGTGTTAAATGCACAATCAAATTTGTCCTTATTTAGCCAAAGAAAAACAGGTTGTGCTTGCTATAGTCCCACAGCAACACCAAATGGTGGCAGAGCGAAAGAGAGAAAACAACCCTAGTATCCTATTTATTCTCTTCGACCACACTTATGCAGGGTTTTTTTAAATAATGGATATGTCCTGCTTACTTTACAATGGCCAAGGAGATGTGGGGGAGGGGGGAATGCTGAACAAAGAAACAGTAGCCCATGTCCTTTGCAAATGGAACCATGGATCATTCTGCTGCCTGTCCCTACCAGGCCTGTTGAACTGAGGCCTTCAGCAAAATAAAAGCTGGCGTTAAATCCCTGGGGAAGACGGAGAGGTGAATATTTATGAATGTGATGATGGGTTGAGCCCAGAAACAAGGGAGGTGAAAATAAGTACGCCGGTATTTTGTATATTTCCCTAGAGAACAAAAGCTGAAATTAAAAAAAAATGCATATTCTATGAGCTAGGACAAAAGACCAGAGGAAAGAAAGACCTTCTTTGGTTCTGCTTCTGCCTGCTAGAAAAACTGCAGCATTTGGAAGTAAGTTTCCACCGACATGCCGCAGCTGGTGATTGAAGTGACAGCGGCAATAACGTAAACTTTCTCTGTTTGACGGGAGCACAGCTGATGAGCAAGGGAGATGGTGAAGCAGATATTCGTATCAGCTGTTGGGTGGGCAAAACAGATAGCAAGCTAATCCCTCTCTGCTCACATCTTGTAGGCGCAGGCTGCCTTTGTGTCTGTTTTCCGCTGACTGCTCAGGAAGAGATGTGTCACGCCAGACAAGGCCGGTGTCCGTGTCAGAAATTGTCAGACCTTTGGCTGAGGCTGTAAGGTCAAGGGCTGGGGGTGCATGTGAAGCAGATACGCAAAAAGGCTCTGAAACAGAATCAGACAAAGAGTTTCTGATAGCACTTTGACCTTACTGCCTTCAGCTGCAAATCTGGGCCAGCTGTTTCACCAGCACAGACCTGCACTCAGCCACAGAAGTGTGTGTGTGTGGGGGAAGTATTGCTGAAAGCCGCCCCCTTTCTCCCTGTCACTGAATTTTCAATTCCTGATTCGCTGTCCCACTTTTTATAAATCCCCCCACTTTGATTTTCATCTGCCCAGTGTCATCTCTGTGGGCCATGTCAATCACATGAAGCGTGCCTCTTCCCGTGACAGGGTAAAGCATCAGGTTGACAGCCTCCAGGTGGCTGGAGATCTGGAATGACAACTGGTTTCCAGATGACAGAGATCCGTTCCCCTGGAGAAAATCGCTGTCTTGGAAGGTAGAGTCCCTATGGCATTATACCCCTCTGAGGTCCCTCCCCTCCCAAACCCCGCCCTCCCCAGGCTCCTCCCCCAAATCTCCAGCTGTTTCCCAACCCAGAGCTGGCAACCTCAGTAAAGTATAAGAAGCCGTCAAATCGATGTTCACCTGTGCAATTTGCCTAATTCATTCCTAGCACAGAATTTAGCATTTCTGAGCACAGAGATGAGATTTCGATGGTATGGAACACTCTTTACGCGGGATTTTCAGAATTCCCCCAGGGAAGCCAATGGGAGCCAAAAGGATAGTTCTTCAGTATGGAAAGTTAAATCTGAAGGACTTGTCAATTCATTAGACAGCAGTAATGTTATTTATCAGATTTCCAGATTTTGGATCTTTATACCTACCTACCTGGGAACCCGCCCCCCATCAAATAATGTATGGTCGGCTGGTTGGGGGGGGGAATCTTCTATCAGTGACTGCTCCATGGTTAATCGCTGTTCATTTGAGCTCCTTTTTACTTGGAAGGGGCTGAATCATTGGAGGAGTTGTGGCTCAGTGATAGAGCTAGTGTTGCCTATCCCTCGCGGGGGTGGGAGGCCCCATTCCAGGGGCCCTCCCCTTAGCTCCAATCAGCTGGCCAATGGGGATATTACCAGCAGGAAAACTAAGCCTCAGCCTACGTTGCTGGCAATACACCAATGTCACTTCCA
>NW_015161970.1:804722-819151 GCF_001447785.1 Gekko japonicus | reverse complement strand
ATTACCCATTTAAAATGTTCCCATGAGACAGTGATGGATACCAAAAGATGAAGAGGAGCCTGGGTATTGCTTTACAACAGATGGCTAGGAATCATAACTGGCTGTCCACTTCTAAGATGCTTGTAGACCATAACGAGCGGCTGTTATTGCAGAAACTCCCAACATGAAGATTAGTGCTCTGGGGTTCCAGCTTGTCATCACCATGTTGGATTAGCCTACCTGTTCCCAAAGGGCCAAGGACAAAACTTTGGTGCTATACTAAGTAGAAGAGGTTAGAATCCTGTCCCACCAGTTGGCTTTTCTAACCTGTGGTCTGGTACTATGCCATCTGGGCATGTCTCCTGACTTCTTCCATACACTCTTCTGCTCAGAGAAAGAGGGAACTGTTGCCTCAGAATATGACACAGTTTCCCCATTATATCCCTGTTGCCAAACTGTGGCATTGCTTGAACCAGAGTACTTAGCTGCAGAAGTGGATATGTGATTTTGGTGAAGGCAGGTTTTCCAGGCTGTTTGATTTGTTGTTTCCACTCCTAGTATGGCAATAAATAAATAAATTGCTTACATTACAGTTTTTAGGATGTAACTCTGTTTACAATTGTATTTGTTAATTGCACATCATTCGTAGTTCAGATGTGTGTTCCCTTGTTTTACTTTAAAATGTTTTCTTTTAAAGGTACACGTGTGTGTGTGTGTGTGTGTGTGTGTGTGTGTGTGTGTGTTTATGGCCAAAACACTCTGCAGAAGAAGACGACATTGGATTTATACCTCGTCTTTACTCAGAGTCTCAGAGCGGTTTACAAACTCCTTTCCCTCCCCCTCCCCACAACAGACACCCTGAGAGGTAGGTGGGGCTGAGAGAGCTCTTTCCAGAACGACTCTTTCAAGAACAGCTCTGATAAAACTATGCCTTGTCCAAGGTCATCCAGCAGCTGCAAGTGGAGGAGTGGGGAATCAAACCCAGTTCTCCCAGATTAAAGTCCACAAACTTAACCACTACACCAAAGTGGCTCACTGCTGGCTTTAAAGAAAGGGAAAAATACTTTGGGGATAGGGAAAGAAAGTGGGTGAATTGTGCATGATGGCGATTGCAGCCATGAAATTAAGAGATGCCTGCTCCTTCGGAGGAAAGCTATGGCAGACCTAGACAGCATAATACTACTGGTATTCCCAGTGGTAATGCATGGCTGCAAGAGCTGGACCATAAGGAAGGCTGAGTGCCGAAGAATAGATGCTTTCAAATTATGGTGCTGGAGAAGACTCTTGAGAGTCCCTCTCAAGGAGATCAAATCAGTCAATCCTCAAAGAAATCAACCCTGACTGTCCCCTGGAAGGCCAGATACTGAAACTGAAGCTCAAATACTTTGGCCACCAAATGAGAAGGGAGCACTCACTGGAGAAGACCCTGATGCTGGGAAAGATTGAAGGTCAAAGAAGACGGGGAGAGCAAAGGATGAGATGGTTAGACAGTGTTATCGATGCAACGAACATGAAACTGAGCAAACTCCTGAGGATGATAGAGGACAGGAGGGCCTGGCATGATGTGGTCCATGGGGTCATGAAAAGTCAGACTTGACTGTGCGACTGAACAACAACAAAGGTGCCACTGGGCTGAGATTCAGAACTACATGTGCAATGAAGAGAGCCTTGGGAGCTCCTTTTATCAGACAACTATTATCTATGTGCAAGTCGCCTGTTTGTCTGCACAGCTATTCAGTCTCCCATGGAGGCTTGTACAATATTCTCCCTGACATCTTTCTGCCAGCAGCTTGGAGACCGTTTCAGAATCCCAGCAGCAGGAGCACCTTCTACCCAGCCTCCAGACCTCCGACACACTCGCACTCCTTGGTGAAATCTGAAACACAATCTCTTGTTTTCTTTTCTGGGGGAACATCTGCAAAGCATATGTTGCGTGTTGCTCCCGAGTTGTTACCTGGGACGAGTTGCTTGATATGCTTTCAGCAGTCCTGTTAGGTTTGCAAAACATAGTGCGCTTGACAGCCTTTGCGTGCTGATAAACCGAGACCTATTGTTTATGCCTAACCAAATGTTTATAACCAGAACCATGGGCTGGCACCAGCAGAACGGTTTGTCCCTAACAGCTGCAGAGTGAGTAATTGAAGATGCTGTGGTTGAAGATGCTGTGGTTTTCCCCATGGCTGTCTGCAGGGCATTTGTAGGGGATGACCCATGCCATGATGCTGGCTTTTCCCTCTGTTATTTTGCCAAAGGAGCAGCCCAAAACCACATTCAAATACTCTGGAGCAACACCATACTGACTGCACAGTCACCCCTGAATGGCCATAAATCCGTGCAGAAGGTACCATAAAACCCGATGATCAATGAAAATGAAAGAGGCATGCGGTGCAGAGGGGAATTTCTGTTCCAATGTGGGTTTGGTAAAACAACAGAGGGAAAAGCCAGTGCAGAATTGCCCGCTGTCTGTGAGGGATCAGGGTTCCCTCCCAGCACTACATTTGCCCCTTTCCACATTGCTCCCACCTGCCTGAGTGACAACTACTGCTATGAGAGGCTGTGGCTCAGTGGTAGAACATCTCATCCTGAGACCTTGGAGAGCAGCTGCCAGTCTGAGTAGACAATACTGACCTTGACAGACCAATGATATAACTCTGTACAAGACAGCTTTATGTGTTCATAAGTGTTCACCGCCATTTGCAGTGCAATCCTAAGGTGAGTTGCACCCTTCAGTGACTTTAGTAAACTTAGATGGATGTAGCTCTGCTTAAGATTGTGCTTTTGGTCTCCCTGAGATGCTGGCTGTTCTAGCAATGGAGTTAGGAAGCCGAGCCCATGAATGGTGGCCAGGAGCAGCCACAGCAAATAGTACTCATACACCTCCTACCCTTTGGGCCTTGGATCAATGGCAGAGCATTAGCTTTGCATGCTGAAGGTCCAGGTTCAATCCATGGCATCTTCTGCTAAAAGGCCTGGGTGATGGGAAAGACCTCTGTCTGAGACCCTGGAGAACACTGCCAGTCAGACTGATCTCTAGGATACCGAAATCAGTTCTCCTAAAGAAATGGCAACTTCAGAGGACAAACTTTATAACTTCACTTCCCTACTGAGCTCCTTCCCCAAACTCTGGTTTCCCCAGGCACAACCCCTAAATCTCCAGGAATTTCCCCAGGCATAGTTGGCAACCCTATCCCAAGTGGTGGCCTTTCTGATCCATCAGGGCTCTTTTGGGTAGGAGTGCATCCCCCTTAAAGTAATCTAGTTTTTTGCAACTACAATATCCTCCTGATATGGTGAGAAAGATGATTGTCAAAGCCAGGATGATATCCAGGGACAGCTTGCTACAAGAGAAGCTCAAAGAAAATGACCACAGAACACCACTTGGTGGTCACCTACAGCTCACAACTCAAGCCAATTTAACACATTATTAATGGCCTACAACTCATGCTGGATAGTGACACTTCTTTCACACAGGCACTGGGGGTATGTGTGACTTTCTTGCTTAGACAGCCTGTGAACCTAAAACAACTTTTCACCTTCAATGACAAACTACTTAACAGTAACATGGACTCGGATACCAAGGCCTCCATATACCGCCGGGAATGAAGCCAGCCAGACCAGAAAAAACATCTACCTCCACCTGGGTGCCGGTAGGCTGCCCCACTCCCCATAATATTGTGGCCTTAGTCAGGATTAAATTGTGATTAGCACCCTTCATGTAAACCGCGCAGAGACCCCTATGGGGGTTGCGGCGGTATATCAAATCGAATAAATAAATAAATAAATAAATAAATAAATAAATAAATAAACCAAGATGCCAACTTTGCTCTCGTATAGATTCTAGCAACACCATCACTGGACCCAGCAACATCAGCCATACCACCTCAGGTTTCTACTCCTGCTCATCCTCTAGCGTGACTTACGCCATCACGTGTCAACAGTGCCCCTCCACCCTCTATATTGGTCAAACAGGCCAGTCCCTTCGACAAAGAATCAATGGACATAATTCTGACATTAGGAACCTCAGCATTCAAAAACCAGTGGGGGAACGTTTTAACCTTCCAGGACAGTCAGTTGCTGACCTTAAAGTAGCAGTTCTCTTATAAAGGAATTACAAAGGAAGATGGACTTCCATTCTAGCTGTATTTGAAGAAGTGAGCAGTGACTCATGAATGCTCATCCCCTGCCACATATTTTGTCAGTCTTTAAGGTGCTACTGGGCTCTTGCTCACTTCTGCTGCTACAGGTAGACTAACACGGCTACCCATCTTGATCTAGTTTTTTGAAGCCTTCGAAACTCTCCTATAATCTTGTCTGTTACTGTTTTGAGATGTTAAAAATGGACGTGGAAACCAGACCTCATTGGAAAGATGATGCCATTAAATGTGGATATTTATATGCTCAGACAATGTGCCTGGCAGGGAGAAGGGAAATGACATTCTCAGGGTGTACATGCAACCTAGCAGACTACTCGTCACCTTTTTAATTAAAAGGGCTGTGATCCAGATGGATGGATGGAGGCCCTCACACATGTCTGAGACTCAAGGCCAATTCATGTATAAAATTTTTATGTGACTATTTCATGGCAAAACCAGCCACAAGTTGAGTGCTTTTTGACACCCTGACTTTCTTATAAATTTATCAAAGCAGCCTCTGGCACCTGCCATGGATGGATGTGTCATGTTTCATTTCTTTTCTTTATCTGCTTATTATTTTGTCAAGGGTTCCAGTTCTCTTCCTGGTCTCTGAGAACATGCTGTTTTGTTCACTTTTTTTTTTGCATTTTTTTAAAAAAATCTATGTGAATATTATACTTCAGGATATAGGATCAATGTATATAGAAATCATTACAAGAAACATTAAGGGAAAATGTAAAGTTGCACATTTCCTAATAGAAAATATTCAGAACAAGAGAATGCAAAGTGGGAGGAAATGGTTTTCATTGTGTTTTGTTCCACTTAGGTGAAATGCAGGAATGAAAAGAGGTATTATTCCGTATCAAATCACAATAGGAAATTCAAAAGCACCCCTGCCCAGTATGTGCCAAGATCACGTCTCTCCAGTTTTTCAAAAACTATGGAAACATGGGATGGTGTATCACCATTAGCACCTGAAATCTGGTGCATTTCAGCGAGCGTGGCATCTTGCTTCCCGTAGCTGGCAATGTACCAGTAGGATAATACATGCTTCATGCTCGAAGAAAAGTCTTTGTGCAGACAGTTTGAGAAGAATTGTGACAGCCGTTGCGGTTTGGTGGTTAGAATGCTGGACTAGGGTCTAGAGTTCCAGGTTAAGATCTCCACTATATATACACACATACATGTATATATTGCAGGCACCAAACCGAAATAAATTTAAAAATGTAACAAAATATAACAACAGTGGTGGCAAGTCTACAGATAGGTGTCCAAATAGCCCTGGGTGGTGTTGGGTTGGACTGGGCCAGTTTAACCTACCTCATGGAGTTGTTATGGGGATAAAGTGTAGGAGGGGAGAACAATCTAAGCCGCTTCAGGTTCCTGGTGGAAAGAAGAGGTGAGAAAAGTAAAATTCTGTGATCTCATCATTTCTGCACATTCAGCATGCTTGAGTGATTTCACCTGAGTTTGCCTAGTTCTGCATTTTCTGCTATCTTGAAAAGAGCTACTAAGGTATTCCAGCCTTCTCCTGAACCATTGGGAACTTCATCTAGTAACTTCGGCAGGTTTTTTTGGGGGGAGGTATTTTTTTATATTTTTCTTATGAGCATGTGTGTGTGTGTGTGTGTGTGTGCGCGCGCACCTGGAAGTCATGGTGACCTCTGATGACTGACTGAGTGTGCACCTGGAAGTCATGGCGACCCCTACTGGGGAACCGGAGGATATTCAGAGAGGTGGCTAAATAAAGCCTGCCCCTGTCCTCCGGACTGCTGATATTCCTTGGAGGTCTCCCATCCAATTACTTGCCAGGGCCAACCCTACTTAGCTTCTGAAATCTGACGAGGTCGGGCTTGCCTGGGCTATCCAAGTCAGGGTAACTTCTCCAGCTTTTGAATATTCAGCAAGCATTGCTTGGATAGTCTCACGCATCCCTTCACTGCCCTAGAGGCTAAGACCATGCCGAGGTTCTCATGAAGCTCAGTTGTGTACTACTATAAATTATATTTTGCTATATTTTGTGGTCCATGGGATTCTGGCATGTACACAGCCCTGGCTCCTGGCACAGGCCTCTGTACTATAAGCAAAGTTTGAAGCCTTCCTTCACGAATCCGCCTTTTATGCATTTTAGCATGGAAGTGCACATTCTACTTAGTTCCAGGAGGCTCCTCATTTCAGAAATTTTCAGTTCTTACAAAAGAAGCTGATATGTGAAGAGAATGCTTATTTAATTTACGGGAGAGGCGGGTGGGCACATGAGGGATGCTGCTGCATTGACAGCATAACCTCATTTCCAGGTCGAACCCAGAAGTGACATCATGGAACTCTAGGATTCAGCTGAATCCAAGAGCAATGTGGTATATTACTTCTGGATTCAGTCCAAAAAAGATGTCAATCCTGTTGCTTTAACAGCATTTTCCATCTTCATTTTTTGCCTGCCAGCCTACTGAGTGGTGAGAGGGTTTGGGGTGTTCCCCTTGGAAGGTCTCCCCCTACACTGGGAGACATAGCAACCCTATTATTTAATTATTTTCCTTTGCTTCATTTTCCACTATAAATCTTCACTTCAACACTAGTTTTACCTCCCTTTGGGAAAACTTGCAGGTTTATGCGTATACTCCCAGCAGGGGTCAATACAACTTGGAGGGATGGTGATTTCCCCCAAGAAATTGATTCACAGAAAAAGGAGTTAAGAATGATTCTAAGTAGGGATACTCTAGGCTGGTCCTGCATTGGGCAGGGGGTTGGACTAGATGGCCTGTATGGCCCCTTCCAACTCTGTGATTCTGTGATTCTATAAGTGTCTGTATGGCCTGTTTCCCCTTTCAGCTGCAGCTGGCGTGGGGGGGGAACTATAAAAGAAAAGTTAAATGAGACAGAAATTTGTAGCTGCACTTTTTCAATTAGGACAGCAGCTTTATTCACCTCTACTGAGAGGCCAGGCATGAACTGGCAACTGACAGGGGTTGGGGAAAGCAGATATGTGGTTGGGAGGGGGGAGACAATCAGTGGCCCTGCTGCAATGGCATCAATTCCGGGTGTTTATTATGGTTGCCAGCTCCAGGTTTGGGAATACCTGGAGATTTGAGGTGAAGCCTGGGAGAGTGGGGTTTAGGAAGGGGAGGGACTAAAGTTGACAGCTCTGGATTGTGAAATACCTGGAGATTTTGGAAGTGCAGCCTGGGGAGGGTGGGGCTTGGGGAGGGGAGGGTCCTCAGCAGTGTATAAAGCAATGGAGGCCAATCTCCAAAGCAGCCATTTTTCCAGGGGAACTGATCTTGGCCATCTGGATATCAACTGTAATATCAGGAGATATCCAGGCCCCACCTGGAGGGTGGCAGCCCTAGGAGAGGCCCTGGTAGGGCATAATTTCGTGCAGTCCCATCTTCCAAAGCATCCAGGGGGGGTTTTTCTTCAAGAAGTGGAAGATATGTTTTAAATAAATAATAAAGTGATTTTGGAAGCCTCAAAGATCAGTTGTGATTCTGGGCGATCTCCAGCCCTCACCTGGAGGTTGGTAACCAGTGTTCCCTCTAAGCTGAGTTAGTGTGAGCTAACTCACAGTTTTTTAGCCTCTGGCTCACACATTTTTGTCTCAGCTCAGGAAGGAGGGCTCCAGAGGAAACTAATTTATGCAGCAGCCAAAGCTCCTGCTCACAACTTTAATGCCAGTAGCTCACAAAGTAGAATTTTTGCTCACAGGGCTCCATAGCTTAGAGGGAACATTGTTGGCAACCCTCTGCAAATGTTCTCATTGGTCTGCTGACTTTGTCTTTCAAATAAAGAACACGTTGAGGGGATGCTGTGCATCAGAGAGCTCTTTATGTTGAGGCATCAAAGGAAGAGCCTCGTGACTCACATCTTGTAGTCGGTAAACAGGAACTTTGGTGTGCGGTTTGAAACAAGTCTGGGACTCTTATCAAGATAAGGAAAAGAGCCCTGGTTGGGCCCGTTCTTTAAACTAAACAGCGGTTAGACCTGTCCCATTCCTGTTCAAGGTTTCTGGTACTGTTGTCTTTCTCAGCCGGACACGGCTGAATTTCTCCCGACATGTTTTAGCACCTTCTCAGAGCAGTTCTCCAAGCAAGGTCATGCCCTCTCCGGCCAGAGTGTCTGTTTGCAGAGATGTCCCTTTTTTATTTTTGGGATGTTGTTTTCAGCTCTTGCGGGTGAAGTGCCAGTAGAATGATTTAAGGGCCGCCTTTTGTTTTTGTTTGTCACTGGCCTGCCCATTGTACTGCCTGTTCCCATAAACAAGAAATCATTTCTCAGTCGGCAATTACCTGCCTCCGCTTTGTAAACTTAGACAGTTGTTTACCACATAATGAGGCTTGATAATTCAGCTCAATGAAATGAGCTTTTGAGACAGAAGGTCTTGGGGGGGGGGGTCTATCTGCATTTATTTTGAAGTGAGTGGGAGTCTCTGGGTACCCCTTGGAAGCTTAGCAGTGCCATTAGTCTGACATAATTACTGTATGCTATCATCCTTGTAAGTTGCAGGCCCACACTCCCCCTGTGGTAGCAGAGTGACTTCTCTCATGTCTTAATGCTGAGGATTTAAAGAGGTATGAAGTGTAACTGCCAGGCAAGAGAAAGAGTGCATTTGGAATTAACGTTTGCTTGAACTGATTAGAAGAAGAAGAAGAGGTTGGATTTATACCCTGCCCTTCACCCGGAGTCTCAGAGCAGTTTACAAACTCATTTCCCTTCCCCTCCCCACAACAAACACCCTGTGAGGTAGGTGGGGCTGAGAGAGCTTGTAGTGTATTCAAAGCTGCCTTGAATGCAGGATATGTTGTGAAACATCTAATTGAAGTGTAATGTAAAGCTCCGTCTTGGGCTAGGATCCAAATCCATCCAATCGTGTTACTAGCCCAGGAAGCACCTAACCAATCACCTTCTAGCAAGCTCCCTGAGCGGGAACATCTGTGATTGGTCCTTATGTGAACAACCTTATTGGTTGGTATTTGTACAGTGGGTGTTGTTACATTAGCCGGGAATGTTTAAAAGCAGGACAGCTGCAATGTAAAGGCTGTTCTGGTTATCAGATGTTGATCCGTGTTGGAGTTGTGTTCGAGTTGAAGAATAAAGCTGTGTTCTTGCTGAATCACTCTCCGACTTCTTTGTTAAGCGAGCGACTTAACAGAGCTCTTTCCAGAACTATTCTTGAGAGAACAGCTCTGAGAGAACTATGGCTTGCCCAAGGTCATCCAGCAGCTGCAAGTGGAGGAGTGGGGAATCAAACCTGGTTCTCCCAGATTAGAATCCATGCACTTAAACACTACACCAAACTGGTGTTGCCTTGTTGAATCGGGTCAAAGTTCCATCTAGTCTATCGCTGAAATGTCTTTTTCTCTCTGCACGAACACACAAAACGCATGCAGCAACCATTTCATTGTAAAAGCTTTCTAAGTAACTTGTGAGTGTTATAATTAGGGGTGCAAACTCCGGGTTGGGAAATTCCTGGACATTTGTTGGGTGGAGCCTGGGGAGGGCAGGTTTTGAGGAGGGGAGGGACCTCAGCAGAGTTTAATACCATATAGTCCACCCTCCAAAGCAGCTATTTTCTCCAGAGGGGCTGATCTCAGTCATGTGGAAATCAGTAGTCATTCTGGGAAATCTCCCAGCCCCACCTAGAGTTGGTGTGATGTGTAGAATTTTGTGGAGCTCTTTCTGAATAGCAGTGTTTTTCTTGTTTGTGGCATAGTTCAGACATAACATTTTTTTGGGGGGGGATCCTCAGGCTTGTACACTGATTCCCCTCTCCTCCCTTTCCCTATAGCTTGGTCATTAACCCCTTAGATAGTCACAGCAAGCCATAATCTGTTGTTACTTCTGCGTCTCATAGTGTAGGTTGAATCCCACAGAATATATCCATCCATACAAGACCACTTGTGCATTTCTGCTTGAGACAATGACAGCATAAGGTACATTCAGTGGCCTCCTTCCTGATAATGACCATCTTGGATCAAAGCATAGCACATCTTCCAAATGGACTGTAATCGCTACATGCAATAGTCTTTTGCCCTTTGATTTTTTGGAGGCATCAACATGGAATGGAGATGAAAAATCAGCACTTGATCTCATGCAAAGTAGCTCTTGCGCAAAAGGACCTGCGTTAAGTAAAACTTCCCTTTTGCTATCGTATGGCAGGACCCAACTTTTTGGTTGGCCATTCAAAAGCTCCCAACAGAATAACATCTGAGGCGGAGGACTAGGGGGCTAGTATATTGGGGATGACGGTAAAGGATACTTTTTTTAAAAAAATACATTTTTTAAAATGTTGGCAGTTACTCTGAGGATCAGCCAAAAGCTGGATACAAATTTAATAAACCAGGACTGTAAACCTTGAGCCTGAGGATCTCCCAGGCTGGTTCACAAAGCAAGACTTCAGTGATGGATGCTTTTGCATGCAGAAGGTCCTGGGTTCAATCTCTGGCATCTTTAGTTTAAAGGATCAGGTGGCAGGTGAGATGAGATTCTAGAGATCCCCTGCCAGTCAGAACAGATAATACTGATCTTGAAAGACCAATCTTCAAATGTTCATGTGTGTTCATAACATAGTTAGTTCTTGCTTTTGAATTGCAGTTGTTAATGTATACTGAGTTGCCACAATTGTTCTTATGGGACCTTTTTTGGTCAGTGGACTGGTGTGGCGGCTATGGGATGGAAGAGAGGTGGGGAGGCTCATAGGGTAGTGTGTAAGGCAGAGGTTTTTTTTTTCTGGGGGAATGCGCTGAGATGGAGTTCCAGAACCTCTTCGACAAAATCCTTTTTAAAATGTTTTAAAGTTCGTGAGCTTTCAGTGTACAATATGTTGCCGAAGGCTTTCACGGCCGGAGTTCATTAGTTGCTGTAGATTTTCTGGGATGTGTGGCCATGGTCTTGGCATTGTAGAACCTGACGTTTCGCCAGTAACTGTGACTGGCATCCTCATGCCAGTCACAGTTACTGGCGAAATGTCAGGTTCTACAATGCCAAGACCACGGCCACACATCCCGGAAAATCTACAGCAACTAATTTCAGTATACAGATTGAAAACTTCCTTTCCCTCTTCAGAGCTCCAGCACCTCTTTTTTCCCTCAAAAAAAAAAACAGCCCTGTAAGCTTATGTGATCCCAAAAGGTTTGTTATTGCAAACCTGCTAGACCCAGGCTGCACTTATATGGCCCCGGTCACAAGGGCTGGATATCGTGAGGGGGGAGGCGTGGCTAATTGCCCCGGCGCAGTTTGATGCGCGATTATGTGATCAGATGCGCCGGCGGCACACCACAGGTTCTTCCCTTGGCACCGGTGGGTAAATGAGGGACCGGAGGGGAATGCCGCGCGCCGGCGCGATCACACCACCAGCGTCTGGAGGCAGCCCGTGGCAAACGTTTACTAGTACCTTGGAGGTACTAGTTTTTTAACGTGCATTGTCAGCGGTAAGCCACAGGTGCACTCCACTTCCCAGATGTTGGGGTGTGATCGCGCCCGGATAATACGGCCACCATCTCCCGCGGCAACTTTGCCGTGTGACCGGGGCCTATGTGAGGTAAACAGAGGCCACTCCTTCTTATTTTTTTTACTTGACCGACAAGGCACAGATGGATATGAACAACAAAAGTTTATTTAACAGAAAATGAAGTATTTAATAAGGTATGTGTGGATAACTTAATATATAAAGCAAAGCTGTCTGTCCCCAAGGGGAGATTTGATTCCCCTTTCTCTGGACTCGCTACCTCAGCAGGTTCAAGGCTGCTCTTTTCTCTCACAGAGCACCTTACCACAGAACCTACCCATACCTGTTAAGACTGATGGGCCCTTAACAGGATGCTTATTTGTACCACTAAAATAAGCTTTCTTCCCTAAGCCGACCCTCAAACCCTAATTAAAAAGAAAAAAAAAAAAAAAAGACTGGCTAAGCTGACGCTCCTTTCCAGAGCCACAAAATCCTCATCTAGTAGTAAAAAAAGTTTTCTTCATCCTTCTTAAGCTGAGGCTGGCTCACCCTCTCATCCTGTGGGGGTCCCTTGGGCTATGATTGGCTGACATTCGCATGGATTTGCATGAGGCCTAAATCACAAGAATTGGTTCAGAGGTGGGATCTTTAAGGATGGTTGCCACAGGACGTTTTGGAGGACTTACAGTCCACTATGCTTTTAAAAGCCTTAGAACTGTTTTGGTAGAGTTTGATGCATATAGTTTTTGGAGACTTGTTTACTACATGTTTTTGTTTGTTCTTGCAGGACACATGCTTCCTTCCGTAATCTTGTTTCTCAGCCAGTTTGGTGTAGTGGTTAAGAGCACGGACTCTAATCTGAGAGAACATGGTTTGATTCCCCACTCCTCCACTTGCAGCTGCTGGATGACTTTGGGCAAGCCATAGTTCTCTCAGAGCTGTTCTCTCAAGAGCAGTTCTCTCAGAGCTCTCTCAGTCCCACCCACCTACCTCACAGGGTGTCTGTTGTGGGGAAGGGAAGGGAAAGGGATTGTAAGATGCTCTGAGACTCTGTCAGGTAGTGAAAGGCGGGTTATAAATCCAATCTCCTCTTCATTATGCCATGGGATCAGGCCTTCAGGGTTCCCTTTTCAGTTTTGCTGGGAAGTCCATGTATGATTGCTAAATTTAATGAGGAGGTTTACCGTCCCCTTGAAGCAGAGGTCATTTCAGGGGGGAACGCGGGGGATCGCAGTTCCCCCGGGTGAGGTACGGGGGGCGGGGCACATGACGAAGCCCTGCCCCCTGCTTCCGGCCACCCCGCTTCCGGCCCTCATTCAGCCAGGAGGAGGCAGGAGAAGAGGGAGGGTAAGTTGCTTTCTCCCTGCCTCTCCCCAACCCTGCCTGCCTGGGGCCAGGGAGGGCCTTAACCGGGCTTCCTTGCACTCCCGCCGGCCTTGCATGTACACCGCCAGCCCCCTCATGGGGCTCGGCAGTGGAGCTGCAAGACCGGCGGTGGCGGCTGGGACCGTTGGGGGTGGGGTGTGTGGCCTTATGACACACTTCCGGTGATGTCAGGGGATGTGGCCTTATGGCACACTTCCGGTGATGTCAGAGGGTGTGGCATATGCTAATGAGTTATGCTAATGAGTTCCCCTAGCTCTTTTTCTACGAAATGACCCCTGCCTTGAAGGACTGCTGTCTGTGGCTTGTGGATTACATTTGCCAACATGTGTTATTTGTGCAGGTCTTCCATACACAGATTAGGAAATCACCTGCTCACATTCAAGCATGAAGGCGCTGTCTTTCCTGATCAATCTTGGAATCAGAAAAAAGTACCATATGACACAGCCTTAAGAATATATGAAAGCAAGCAAATCAGCTGCTCAAGAGACCAAAGACCTCTGTAATGTGAGTCAACGCTGGTACATATTTTGCTTCAGAACATGCAATTTCACATCTGAGAGCTTTTCTGTGAACAAAGTGAGTTTGGAAATAGGCAGAATAAAGAAGAAGAGAGGACCAATTACTGTCAGATTCAGTCTGATATACCAAACCAAAAAAAAAAAAAATTGAATAGAATGCTCCAGCTTTCATGTGCTCACTTATCTTCATGTTCAGATGATTATTAAACACCAGACGTTATTAAAAAATAGTGAATGATGACGAATGATGGAATCATCAAGGGAGAGTTAAAAATCGTACTGTAGAAAAGATATCCTAAAGTTAATATCCTTCTCCTTTCACTAACCTCCTCCCATCTTTCTTTCCTTATGTAGTTTGGAGCTTTCTTTGGCATATAATAGAGTGTCTGTCATTTCTCATGTACTGTTAAAGGGTTGTCATAGTAACATTTAGAGTGGACAACTTTGGCTTGAGAAATTCCTGGAGAATATGTTGTCGAAGGCTTTCACAGCCGGAGTTCATTAGCTGTTTTGTAGATTTTCTGGGTTGTATGACCATGGTCTTGGCATTGTAGGACCTGACGTTTCACCAGTAGCGGTGACTGGCATCCTCAGAGGTATAATACAGAAAGATGGAGTACCCTCTGTGTCAAGGTGAGAAGAAAAATGGTAGGAAAGTAATTTATATCTACTCAGGATCGTGGGGTAGGGCTGAGTCATTTATATCTATATATATAATAGCCAAGTTGCTCCCGGAGTGCGGATCGCTAAATCAGCGCTCTGGGGGCACTTGGAGGGGAGGGGGAGGTTTGTGCACACGTGGGCCAGTCCCCACGTGTGCACAAAAATGCTAAAAGTAGAAATTTTTTTCGGAGGGATGTTTAAATCCCCCCGAAAGTGCAAGAGCGTTCCGTGCGCATGTGCACAGAACGCTCTGTAGCTGACCTTGCCACCGCCTCCTCCTCAGAGCCGGGCAGGCGGGCGGAGGACCGG
>NW_015161970.1:792762-804697 GCF_001447785.1 Gekko japonicus | reverse complement strand
GAGCTCTTCTCCCCCCCCCCGCGAGTATCGCGGGTCCCCGTCTTGTTTTATATCTAAAATATACCTTAGGATAATGACTCAGTCCTACCCCACCTTCCTGAGTAGATATAAATTACCTGCCTACCATTTTTCGTCTTACCTTGATACAGAGAGTACTCTGTCTTTCTGTATTATACCTCTGAGGATGCCAGTCACAGCTGCTGGCAAAACGTCAGGTCCTACAATGCCAAGACCATGGCCATACAATCTGGAAAATCTACAACAGCTAATTCCTGAAGATTTGAGGGTAGTACCTGGGGAGGGACTTCCATTTCTCCTAGAGTGTTATATACCATAGTCTCCCCTTCAAAGCTACCAGTTTTCTCCGGGGGAACTGGTTTCTGTCCTTTGGAGATCAGTTGTACGTTTGGGAGAATTTTAGTGCCTACCTGTGGGTTGACAGTCCTAGTAGTGTTATATTATTACACAACATACTTGGGCATGCATCTAGCCATCCATGCACAGAGTGGTTCTTCTCTATTCTTGCAGTCCCTTCTGATCTCCAGAAAGGTGTCAGAGGATCTGTGCAGAGGAAAACTGACCCATTTCCTCAGTGGAATTGCACTTACAGGAGAGAAAGGGGAGAGTGGTTTTACCCCCTTGTCCTTCACTCCAGCCCATGTGACTGTTTCTTTGCATGAGTCCTTCAATCCCAAATGATGTTTCCAGGGGTCAGAAAGGTCTGCAGGAACATGGGAGAACTCTGCATTCCGTGGCGGGATGCAGACCATGATTCATAGAATATGCTCCTAGCTGTGGACTTGGATATTTAGCCATTTATGTGTAAGTTGCATCATAACTGGTAGTGCTACTCTGCTAGATTTTGCAGGATTCAGACAGATTACAGCCTGGATAACCTCTCTCTATTTGTAGTCATAATTATGATTTGTCAGTCAGCTACTCTGAAAATTGACCTTTTGCCAATCCCCCTCCCTGCTGTTGCCACTTTTGTTTCAGTGGCCTCCTCTTCACCTGGAGCACCTCCCCTAGCTGTGGCAGCTGGTGGGTTTGTGGTGTTTTCTTCGGCCCAGTCTCCAGCTCTTGCCCTGCATGGGCAGTGATAGACTTTATGAGTTAGGGACATTGCCTTATGTTAAAGCATTAAGGAGCAGTAAATTGTGGACATTCCCTAAGATCCCATGATCTTACTTATAGTACAAGGCTTAGAGACTGGTGTACAAGCAGTTTTAGTTGCTCTTTGTATTTAAAGCTGTTGAAACCATTCCTCCTTCTGTTAGTTTTATCTGCATAACTATTACAGTGGTGCTAGTAAAGTATTCTATGGGGGGGGGAAATCACATACTGTGGCTAGAGTAGAGTGGCAGGGGCAAGATGTACCCTAATGGCGCTTTGTGATGCTGTAGTGTCACTTCTAGCTGCATAACCAGAAGTGATGTCACAGTGTCAAGGGGTGTTCTAGGACTCACCCAAAACTCTGTCATAAAAATCAGAGAGTTTGAGATGAATCCTAGAGCATACTACAACTTGATAAAGAAGAGAAGAAGAAGATATTGGATTTATACCCTGCCCTTTGCTACCCAAGGGAGTCTCAGAGTGGCTTACAATCTCCTTTCCCTTCCCCTCCCCAAAATAAACACCCTGTGAGATAGGTGAGGCTGAGAGAGCTCTTTCAGAACTGCTCTTGAGAGAAGAGCTCTGTGAGAACTATGGCTTATCCAAGATCACCCAGCTGGCTGCAAGTGAAGGAGTGGGGAATCAAACCCGGTTCTCCCAGATTGGAGTCCACACTCTTAACCACTACACCAAACTGGCTTCCAGTTTGGTTAGGCAGCTGGAAGTGACACTGTTTAGACCACCCATCCCCCCCCCACCGCCACCTCCTTGAGTGTCAGTAAGGAACAGGGAGGTGTCAACGGGTTACTTGCTGGTGGCCAGTAAATGGCCACCCTAATTGTGGCCTGCTTTATATAATGGCAGGTTGCTGAGTCCCTCCCTGTGATGGAGAGACACGCCCTGCACTTCCCCCTTCTCCTGTGTGCATCCTGCAAGCTGTGACATGAGAAATTCACAGTGGGGAAACTTCATGCAAATGGACCACATGTTCCAAGAGGTATATGTCCCCTTGACCCACGGAGGCCAGTGAATTGCATGAATCTGCCTGTTAACGAAAGCGGCATTGATGCTCAGGAGACCAAGGGGCAAAAGTCTGCTTCTTTATATCTAAAATATACCTTCAAGTATTGGGACGAGCAACATTCTGCACCCTCTTGTTGTGCCGCGGGGGCAAAAAGATGACCAGAAGCATCCTTGACATTCCAGTGGCTTTGGAGATAAACTGCAGCATTCCAGTGCAGCCGGCACTGAAAGTAAGAGGTGGACAGGAGAGAGGAGTAGCAGGGAGGAACTGGACTCGGTTAAATATTTATTTTTCAAACTCTGGGAATGTTTGTAATAGGTTTATTGGCTTGCAAAATATTTAAAGAATTAGGGACTTGGCCACCAGGTTCCGAGATCAGAAACAACCTCTTGTCTCGACAGCTGTTTCCAGTGAAGCTTTTACAATGTGGGATGCGCTTAACTGCTCCCACAGCACTTGTGTCTGAAGTGCTTTAAAAGTGGAGTCAGGCGTACCATAGCAGTGCTCTCTCTCTCTCTGTGTAACAGATACATCCAATGTCTGAGCCAATTTCTGAGACTCTCTCCCAAATATATTTGAGATACCAGTAATAATGAATGGTTCGCCATTCCTTGCAGTTCCTGCCTTTGAACCCTGGATGTGTGAAAGATGGTTAGGATTTTGTAGGGATGAGGGGAAGGCATGCTTCACGTGCTCCCAGAGGCACTCTGGTTACATCACATGTTGGCAACCATAGACATGGAGGGAGTGAGGCCCTGTAATCCAGAGTCAAATCCAGAGACAAATGGCTAGCTTCACTCCAAGAGACAATGGACTATGCGGGGAGAGAGGGGTGGGGGAAAGAGAGAAAGAGATCCCATCAGCAGGCAAGCAGGCAAAGAGAAGTGTCTTGTTCGCCTCGGCTGCTATAGAAGAAGGAGAGCTGGCCAGTGCAATTAATACTCGGGGAGTATGCACTCTCTGCTACAGTAGTGAGCAGGCAAGGCCTGCTACTACTGTACAACAGAGCGCATATTCCCTGAGTGTTAATCTCACTGATTGGCTGGCTTTCCTTCTCCTGTAGCGGCCAAGGTGAATGAGTGCGGTCGGCAGGTAAGGACACAGGCAAGGGCAGCAGGAGTTGTGAGGCATGGACCACGAATGAGGGGGTACCACCCCTAAATGCCCCACTGTGGCTACGGACCTGGTTACCAACCACTAGGTATGGTGTGGAGAGCTCCAGATTACAGTGATCAGTTCCCCAGGGAGGGGTGGGGAAGGCTGCTTTGGAAGATAGACTCTGTGACCTTAAACCCTGCCAGTGTTTGGTGTAGTGATTAAGAGCACCTCCTCCTCCTCCTCTTCTTCTTTGCCAGTTTGGTACAATGGTTAAGTGCGCGGACTCTAATCTGGGAGAACCGGGTTTGATTCCCCACTCCTCCACTTGCACCTATCTGGATGACCTTGGGCAAGCCATAGTTCTGATAAGAGCTGTTCTTGAAAAAGAGCAGTTCCTGTCAGAGCTCTCTTAGCCCCACCTACCTCACAGGGTGTTCGTTGTGGGGAGGGGAAGGGAAAGGAGTTTGTAAGCCGCTCTGAGACTCCTTTGGGTAGTGAAGGGTGGGGTACAAATCCAATATCTCTCTCTCTCTCTCTCTCTCTCTCTCTCTCCCCCCCCTCTCTCCCCCTCTCTTTCTTCTTCTCTCAGAGATCTTTCAGCCCCACCTACCTCACAGGGTGTCTGTTGTGGTGAGAGGAAGGGAAGGAGACTGTAAACCACTCTGAGACTCCAAGTGAAGGGCAGGGTATAAATCCCCATCCCCAACCCCACCCTCCCCAGGCTCTACCCCCAAAATTTCCAGGAGTTTCCCAATCCAGATCTGGCAACCCTAATGTCACATCCTCTCCTGTTGATACCAAAAGAAAGCAACATTAAACATCTGTACAAGGTTCCATTGTTTTTTTGTTTTTTTTAAAAACTTCCTGAGAGTTCTTCATACGTTTTAAAAAGTGAGGTGCCTGGAATATGAGGAAGTGAGATTGTGGTGATATGGGAGGCCTGTTTTAATAAGAAATCCAAAATGATGATATGAGGGCAGTGCACACCTTCAAGGGAAGAGGATTGAGAAAATGCCGAGGGGAGCTACTTTAAATCAAATAAATCAATCGGCAGCAAACTAGGACAGAGATACATAAACAAACACCACTTATCACTGACTTGAGCCTGGCTCTGCAGAGTTGTTGTTCAGCATACAAGGCAGTTTTTTAATTATAGTCTATGCCAGTAGATATTCAAGGTCATCACTGCAGTTCCTTTTATAATTGCAGGCTAGACTGTAAAAATAGAATGCATCACCCAAGCGGACCTAAAGCGGATCTGTCATCACTCTGTTTCATTCACCAAATGTTGTCGGCTCTCTGGGTGCCAGTTCCTAAATCAAGTAACACTCAAGTTGTTGTTGTTGTTGTTTCTTCTTACCTAAGTAATTGCCATTCCCTAATTTCTGATGTAGATTGACTACATCTGAGAAGATTTAGATTAAGAACATAAGAGAATATAAAAGAAGCCATGTTGGATCAGGCTAATGGCCCATCCAGTCCAACCCTCTGTTGCAAAAACCCAGGTGCCATCAGGAGGTCCACCAGCAGGGCCAGAACTCCAGAAGCCCTCACACTGTGCCCCCCCAAGCACCAAGAATACAGAGCATCACTGCCCTAGACAGAGTATTCTATCTATACCTTGTGGCTAATAGCCACAGATGGACCTCTGTTCCATATGTTTTTTTCCCTTTTTCTTTTTTGGTATTGTTTTGTATTTTTTCATATGTGCCTCTATGTGTGTGCACCTGGAAGTCATGGCGACCTCTGATGACTGACTGTGTGTGCATGTGGAAGTCATGGTGACCTCTGGCAACTGACCCCTACTGGGGGCCTGGAGGATATTCAGACAGGTGGCTGAATAAAGCCTGTCCCTGCCTCCTGACTCCTGGTATTCCAAGGAGGTTCCCATCCAAGTACTTTCCAGAGTTGACCCTGCATCGCTTCCAAGATTTCATATCAGCCTTGCTTGGGCTATCTAGATGTTTATCCAATCCCCTCTTGAAGCTATCTGTGCTTGTAGCCGCCACCATTTCTTGCAGCAGTGAATTCCCTGTGTTAATTACTCTTTGGGTGAAGAAATAGTTCCTATTAACAGCAAAAAGAGCAAAAGGCTTAAATAATGCCCTTAGCCAACTGTCTGATGTATTTACTAGGATAACTGTGTTCTTGTTTATATCAATTGCCAATTGTAATTTACAGTACAATCTATAAACAGAGTTATAACCTTTGAAAACAATGGATTTAGGAGAGTGTAATTCTGTAGCCCAGGCTAGAGTGATCTCGTCAGATCTCAGAAGCTAAGCCGGATGGGCCCTGGTTAGTATTTGAACCACCAAGGAAGTCCAGGTTCGCTATTCAGAGTCAGGCAATGGCAAACCATCTCTGAATGTCTCTTGCTTTGAAAACCCTATGGGGTCACTATAAGTTGGTTGAAACTTGATGGCAAAACACACACAAAAAATCCCTCTGTTTAGGGTTATACTGTAGCGCTACTGTCCCCAAACTAGGGACTCTTGGCAGCAGGATGTGAGAATGTTATAGGGTTGCCAAGTGGATTTTTGCTGGGAGCGGGGGGCTCCCGGCCGGCGTCAGTTGTGCGCGCATGCATGCGACCACATGCACGTCACCCGGTAGTGACGTGACGACACCAGGCATGCTGGGGGCGGGACCACGGCCATACAAGGGAAAACCATAGAAAACCATAGCCTGGTGTGGTCACGTCACTTCTGGGTGACGCGCACGTCAGGGAGGAGTTCCCCCGGGGCCCGATCCAGCGGTGGCGGGGAATGGGCCTCTGGGATGCTCAGTTTAAGGAACTCGTTTCTTGGGAACAAGCTGAGCTGTTCCTAGCTCTGACCAGGTACTGAAACAGGTAAAAATAGACTTAGAAGGGTGGCTGTTGGTTGATGGTGCTTAAGATGATCCATCATTGTTTTGACATTTTCCCCTCAGTGGTAAGGGAATAGGGATTCCAGGTTCCCAGTGGAAGTGGGGGGATCTCCACCCCCAGCTTCTGTTTCCTGCCACTGCTGCAATGGTTGGTGGTTGGGGGAAAAACTAAACATCTCCATCCCCACAGCAGTGTTAAGTCATTTCTGGGGGAAACCCAGAAGTAACACCAGTCCACTCTAGGAAGTGCCAGGAACTAATCATAGAGATCCAGCAATTCCTAGAGTGGACTGACATCACTTCTGGGTTCTCCCTGAGAGTATCACTGTCATGCTGAAAATTCCCCTCATTTCCCTGTTCCTCAAAAATCCTGCCAATTTCCTGGTTTTTGACAATCTATGAAGGGAGGAATAATGTAATCTTTACTGGGCTAATATTTGTCAGTATCTTCTCAGTGAGATTTCTTTCTTGAGCACATTTTTCAGGAAAGTTATTCCAACATTTCATAGCCTGAACAGATAAAAGAAACATTCTCCTGATTTCCAGCCTAGAAGGTCATTCTCCTTTCCAAATTTTGGTCAACAAAGTAAGCACTGGCAGCAAGTGAATGATACATCAAATGTCTCATAAATCCTGCTTTGCCTGTTTTCTACCTAGTGGACTCCTTTGTTTTTCTTCTTAGTGTAAAACACGTGTTTTAACTCTCCCCACCCCCAGACGATTGTAGAGACAAAGGATTCAACTTGGCAAGACTGAATCATTGTGTTGCTAACATGCCTCCCCCCCCTTCACAAAGGAAGAGAGTGCTGTTCATGGGGGGGGGGTTCCCCAGACTACAAGGGACGTGTATGAAAATATTTTATTTTAGGCAAGAATGTGATAGATTTTATTCTCTAATTGGTAGCATCTGGCCCTGCATTTTTGAGGTTAGTGCTGGAGCAAATTCATTGTATGTACAAGAACAAATTGCCTGGTGGCAAAATTAAATGATTAACTCATGGCATGGTTATATGGCCATGTCAGCATAACCTTTATTTATCTATTTACTTATTTAAAATATTATTAAACCTGTTTGTTGTTGAAATGCTGGAGGCAATGGATAAACACAATGGAAAGGAACACATTTTAAGCACTCAACAGTAAAAGGAAATGAACAAACCAAAGAAAATCTCATAAAATCTCACAGAAACCCTAACCCAGAGTCCCATTTAGGGAGACCAGGGGTGACAGTTGAATATGTGAAGCTTCTTTCTATCAAGGCAGACCATTGGTCCATCTAGCTCAGTATCCTCTACTCTGATGGGCAGTAGCATTTTAGGGTCTTCCGCCACATGTCCTCATTCCTTTGAAGCGTCCACTCCTACAGCCAACTCCATGGCTGCACACAACTGACTATTGTGGTAGTCATGTATACAAGGACAAAAATCCACGGAAGATAATAAACAGTATTGTTTGTTTTGCATGCTTATATAAGCACCCAAGAGATAGATTCCTTGTGGGAATGCTTGGAAAAACATTTGGAGGGGCAGCGGGGTTATACATTTGGTAGCTGATAAATTTGTTTCCCTTAATTCAGTGCACTATGTCGCAACTGGATGTGCTCCTAAGAGCTCATGAAAGCTTAAATGTTTCATCCCTCCTCCATTTTATCCATACCAGCAACCTAGTGAGGTAAGTTAAGCTATGCGTGTGTGTGTGGGGGGGAGATTCTAGCCCAAGATCTCCCAGTGAGATTTATGGCTGGGTGAGAATTTGAACCTAGGTCCCACATGGGGCAGGAAAAAGGAGAGGAAGCTTGCGAGGCAACACTGTAGGGTTGCCAAGCCCCCGCTGTATGCACAGCGGGGGGACTCTAGCTGTGTTCCGGGAGTGCGCGTAGTGCGCGTGCCGCAACAACGTCACCCAGAAGTGACGCAGTTGCATTGGGCGCGCCGGGGGCGGGGCCGTGGTCATCTGAGGGAAAACAGAGTTTTCCCTCGGATGACCGCGGCCCTGCCCCCGGTGCGCCCGGTGTGGCCGCGTCACTTCCAGGTGATGTGTTGACATCATGTGCTTTGGGGGTGGGGTTCCCCCCGGGGCCCGATCCGTCGGCAGTGGGTAATGGGCCTCTGGGGCGGGGTTTTCCCCGCCCCCTATGGGGACTTGGCAAGCCTACAGCACTGGCATTCCCTTGGAGGAGTTCCTCTTGGTGGTGTGATCCTATAAAATATAACTTTACCCTGCTGGTTGGTATTAACCCTTGTTGAATGTCACTGCAGCATTAGGCCTCCAGAACTGATAAGGCTCTTCCCCTCACATCAGAATTCTCTTATAATAGTACAGTAAAATGGTAGGGACTTCAGCAGGTGTTCCCACCCTTTCTGAGCCTGCAAGCATCTTTGGAATTCTGGCACAGGGTGGCAGGTGTGACTACAAGATGGCTGCCTCCGGAGGTAGAGGCAACTACAAGATGGCTGCCTCCAGAGATGGAGCCAACCACACAACATCAGGGACTGGGGTTATGTGTAACACCAATAGTACCTCATCAGGAAAAATCTCTGATTAATGGAATGCGTTTTAAAATGAACATATTGTTTAAAAATAGTTTCTTACATACATATACAGCAATGCAGTGAAGTTCCATGTGCTGTGATAGGAGCTGTTGCTGAAGCTGCTTTTAAAAACTCTGTATAGCCAGTCAGACATCCAGTGGCTGATCAGAAGCCCTGCTGGGCGAAAGCCCCACCTGGTCCAACTCACTTTCTAAAAACACTTAGCAGGTGCCAAGAAAGGTGTTGGCAGGCGCCATGGCACCCACAGGCAGCATGTGGAAGACACCTTGACTAGAGGCTTATTCAGATATTCAGACCGTGGGTTTGATCAGTACATAAAAGGGTCAGGATCACAGCAGCAGATCCTGCCCAGATGTCCACATGTGAATAATATTAATTTCCCTCCTCACAGTTTCAGTGAGGAACATTCTAAGTTATCTGAGAAATACCTTCACAAAATGGAAGGTTATGGGATTGAACAAAGCAGTTAAGGTAAACATTTTAAAATCTATTGATAACAGAGAAATAAGGTCCAGATGTTCCTATTATCCTTAAGATCTACTCTAGAAATGAGCTCTTGGTCATCTCTGTGGTGACATTCATATCTGTTCCTCCCTGGTGTGCTCAGGAACATCAAAATACACAATTAATTCCCTCAGCAATTGCTGTTTTTATTTGAAAACCCTTTTCTTCCCTACTTTCTCTGAAACACACACACACGCACACACGCACAGAAACACATGTAACATAAAAGAGTTGGAGCTTTTTGCACCGCTAATCTCTTGATAGGGAGCCAAACAGCTGTTTTCCAAGAATGACCCTGAGATACGGAGAAACTAAGCCGGGATAAACAGTACCTCTCATGTCAACATGACTTTCGTATTTGTCCATCTTTCTGTTAAAGTGAAATAGCAGACCCAGGTGCTTACTATCCCCTGGGGACAATACAAAACTGGATTGTGAGGTGCTGCAAGACTTTTGCATATTTTTATAAACTGCTTTAGGGAGAGGAGTTGTGAGACAGCTCTGTTTCGAACAAAATCAATCATTAGGTAAAGCCCCACAAGGCTGTAGCCAATTATTTTTCTGACTGGAGTCCTGTTCCTGTCACTCTGAACCCCAAATGACTGTGTGGACCGTCAATGAGAATCTCGGTCCTCCAAATTAATCCCTTTGATAACTAACCAGGCCCGAGTCTGTTCAAAGCTGTCCAGAAAGTTGCCCGGCCTTCAGGTGAGACCTGAAGTTTTCCTGGAATTGCAAGTGATCTGCAGACTACAAAGATCAGTACCCCGGAAGGAAAATGTCAGCTTTGGAGGCTGGAATAGGGTTGCCAAACCCCCCGGTTTGCCAGGGGTCCCCCGTTTTTGGGGGGGGTTCTACCCACCACCGGCCAGATGGCCGGCGGGGGAAGCCCCACCCCCAGCACCCACAGCCACCCATCTCTCTCCCTTTAAGTGTGTTTCCTCCCAAGCGCAAACTCCGCAAGCTTGCAAGGAAATGCCAGCTTTGTTCTTAAAAGGGAAACGCAGCTGCTCTTAAAGGGGAAACGCCGGCTGCCGGCTACTTTAAGTGCAGGGAACTGCCGTTTCTGGAGATCCGGCGCATGGGCGGGGGGGGGGAGGCAGACGTCCCCAACTTGACATCGTCATGTTGGGGATGCCCCACCCCCTCCAGGAACACCCCCAAAGTCCCTCGCTGGGGGTGGAAGATGGACTTGGCAACCCTAGGCTGGACTCTGTTGTATCACATCCTTGCTGAGCTCCCTCCCTTCCCTTTCACCATCCCCAGGATTTGCCCACATATCACATCTTAATCAAGATCTTAACCTCATTAGCTGTTACTGGGGGGCCATTCCCTTATATCTGGTGACAATCTCAGTCTACTATCTGGTAGATCTCCATGTATATTTGCAAATGTAGTAGCGAAGAAGGCTTCTGAAACAGCTGCTGGAATATAGCAAGGTATGGGGAACCTTGTATTTAATCCTTTTGTTATTAAAGTCCAAAAGATTCTGTTGGGTTTTTTTTGTTTGTTTTTAACGACCTAGATATCACCCTGAATTTCCCAAGCTGGAGTTGTCACACCTAGCTTTTTGTCTCCCTTACTCTTAAAAAGAGCTAAAAGAAATGTGGTCTTCCCCCCAAAAAACACTGGTGACTAGATCCTCACCAATGACCTGGTGCAGTCTGAAGCAGAAAAGTCCGGGTAGGTGAGGCCCGCCATTTGCGGGACCAGGCAGGGAAGGAGGAGGCAGGCCAGTCGCCGGGTCAGGGAGGGTGGGGCCAGGTGTGTGGTGGGAAGATAGGTGCCTCCCCTCCCTCCCTGGGCCAATCGCTGGGCAGCGGGGTGTCCGGAGGGAGAGGCCCGGGGTCTACGTGACCCAGGCCACTGGCCGCCCTCACCCCATTCTGCCATTTTCCAGATGTGGGGACCCCTGTAAGGGTATTGGCGTGAGGGTTGAAAGAAACAGGCAAGCGCAGAGACTAACAGTGATGGCTGTCACCGCCAGGTGGCAGGGGAGTTCACACAGGGGCAGGCGTCCACGTGAACCCCAACAACCTGCCATCCTGCAGGCTCTACCCATGCCGGCTGGCTGGGTAACGGATACCTCGGCTGGCAGAAGGGTCAGCCAACGGGTCAGATCCGGTGGAACCATGCTGTGCCAATGCCTATAACAGCTGTAATCAATAAAGTTGTGGCCAATTTTATCCACCTAATTTCCAAAGAAACTGTGTGTGAGTGGTCATTTTGAACGGGGCAGTTTAAGGCTGGCCAAGCCTCCCCATCCCGAATACGACCTGGAACTGCAAATGCTGTGATGAATTTTATACGTTAATCATGGATTATAGTTAGAAATGTGTCTATAAAGGGGTATGGTTTTTTGTTTGTTCGTTCTGGTGGATCTTTACCTCTGACATCCCTCCCTGGATGTCCATGGAGCAAATGCAAATCCTGACACCCACCTGATCCATGCAGGAGGATCCGACTCCTAACGTTTGATCAACCTTACAGGATGTTTCCAACTTTTTAACCTTTCCTGCTTTACCCAATCCAGATTCAGGGAATTCGGCCCCACATGGAAAGGTGAACCCCGATCTCCCAATCAGCCAAGGGTGCACATTCCATACATAGGGTTGCCAAGTCTTTCTTACTCATCGGCGGGGGAGCTCCGCTTCGGTCCGGGAGCTGCTGATGGACGCGCACGCGTGTGCGCCGCCAGAACGTCACAGGAAGTGACACACGACGTAAAGCACATTGGAGGTGTGGCCCAGATTGTCCGGGGGGGGGGAAGTAT